>NC_087181.1:2680000-2682500 GCF_035594125.1 Scylla paramamosain | reverse complement strand
GAGAGAGAGAGAGAGAGAGAGAGAGAGAGAGAGAGAGAGAGAGAGAGAGAGAGAGAGAGAGAGAGAGAGAGAGAGAGAGAGAGAGAGAGAGAATCCTTCACCAGCCACTTGCTCTGTCAACATTGCTTCATAATGAACAAGTGCGTAATGAAACACAAACAGGCAAAAAAAGAAAAAAAACACGATGATGCAATACATTATGCAACACCTAATGAAGACGAGACGCAAACCCCACGCTGAAAAAAAAAAAAAAAAAAATGGCCCAGTCCGTAAACATTCAGAGAGAGAGAGAGAGAGAGAGAGAGAGAGAGAGAGAGAGAGAGAGAGAGAGAGAGAGAGAGAGAGAGAGAGAGAGAGAGAGAGAGAGAGAGAGAGAGAGAGTAGCGTAAACGCGTACTAGCAGATAAGCGCACGTTGTGAATAAAACAGTCATAATCCTTCTTTCACTTCAACATACACACACACACACACACACACACACACACACACACACACACACACACACACACACACACACACACACACAATTTCAGCAGCCCGTAGACATTTGGATATAAAAAAAAAATACAAAAAATATTCAGAAGTAAACTAGAACGAAATATCGCTTTTTTTTTTTCCCCGCACTGAAAATAATAAAACGCACATCTCTACACACACACACACACACACACACACACACACACACACACACACACACACACGAATACACACCATTTCAACAACCCATAGATAGATAAAGGAAGAAAGAAAAAAGAATCATATATGAACTAAAACTAGATACGAAAAAAGAAGAAAAAAAAAAAAAAGAGTGGATAGCGAAATTGGTTACTAAAATTTATATAGCGGGAGTCAACAGTAGGAGGTGAAGCCAAACAGATTCGCCCCCCGCCCTGGAAACAATACAATTTACAGGAAAATCAATAGAGGCGAGCAAACAGACATAGCCATGCACGAGAGCAATAACAACACACTAGGGAAGTTTTGAGAGAGAGAGAGAGAGAGAGAGAGAGAGAGAGAGAGAGAGAGAGAGAGAGAGAGAGAGAGAGAGAGAGAGAGAGAGAGAGAGAGAGAGAGAGAGAGAGAGAGAGAGCAAACGCAATAAAATACCGTTAGATAAACAATGAATGAAAAAAAAAGGTACACGTTCGAGTCAATATGAACAAAAAAAAAAAAATACACAAACACGATTTAGAAACAAACAAACAAAAAATAGAGACGAAAAAGAGCCAGACAAACAAACAGCAATAATGGAGATGAGAGAAACAAAATAAAAAAAAATATGAAAAAGAACAAGATAAACAACAGCAACTCTACACACGTACGATATTCCAAAAACACAGGAAGAATGAAGTTAACTGGAGAAATATTGACAAAAAAAAAAAAAAACGACGGAAAAGGGAAGAAATAGGCCAGAAGTATGATCGGAAAGGAGGAAAAGAGGAACCAAAGAGAAGAAAACAGTAGAGAAAAAGGAGGTGAAGAAACAGAAAGAGGACCAAGAAAAGTAGCAAGGAAAAGAGTAAGAATATTATGGAAAAGGAAGAATAAAGATAGCAAATCATAAGAAAAGAAACTTACATTACACATAGAAGGAAAATACAGCAATATACATCTTAGAATAAAATAAATATACGACAATATAAAATAGGGAAAACATAAAAAAAAGAACTTAAAATACGAGGAGAAAAAAAATCATAGAAATATACTCGGTCACTCATTCTGTGGAAAAGGAATTTGATGGAAGGGGAAATAATGACATATAGAAGAGAGTCTGTCAATTTAGGAGGCATTGAGACATACTGTATTGTAGAGGAAGGGAAAGGAAGAAAAAAAACAGTGGAGGGAAAGATAAAAGAAAAAAAAATGACAAGCTGAAGGAGAGAAAGGAGAAAGTAGGCAGGAAAAGTGACGAAGAAGTGCAAGAAGGAAGGAAGGAAGGAAGAAATGTAGTGGCAGGAAAATGGAGGAGTAAAATAAACTGGAGAGAAGGAGAAGCAAACTGAAGGATGAAGGGAGGGAAGGGACAGAGAAATGGAGGGAATGAAAGGAGATGTGAGGAGATGGAAGAAACAATTGAAGGAGGGAGAGAGAGAGGATCTTTTTGGGGTTAGGGAGAAGGAAGAAACTGGACAGAGGGAAGATGAAACAAATAGTTGGAGGGAAGAGAAGGAAGAGGAGGAAAAGAAGAAAGGGAAGGAGAAAATAGTACGTATATATAAATGTATGAGGAAAAGGAGGTAAAAGAGGAAAAAGCAAAAGAAACAGTAAGAGTAAGAAAAAAACTGATAAATAAAAGTAGATAAGTAAACAGTAAGAAGAAAAGGAGAAAAGGAGAAAGAGTAACTAATGAAAAGAAAGAGTAACTAATGAAAAGAAAGACGAAACAAAAGTAAATGAAACAAAATAAATAATTCGAACACAAAATCACTGAGTTAACGTTGGAATTTATTAAGACGTAAAAGAAGAGACACATCATCCCGAAAACGAAATAAATTAATTA
>NC_087181.1:2672500-2677500 GCF_035594125.1 Scylla paramamosain | reverse complement strand
CCACTTTGGCAGGCACGCGCGCACGCCACCCTGGACTGTGCAAGTATTTACGCAAACACTTAACGTCAAGATGCGTTGTAAACTTTGCGTAGATATGTTTTACTACGCTATACTGCACCTCAACACATCAAATGGCTGCTTCTCCTGCTGTGTCTGCCGCCGCGCAAGACACTCCCGGCGGCCTGCAGGAGGGTCTGGATATTGCGCTGCTCACTAACGCTTGTAAATATGGCGTGAGAGTCAATCTGGGACGCGCTAACGAGGGACTCAGGTCATTCCCTCCATTCTCGATCATGTGTTTTGCCTCCGTAAACTCCCCGCAGAGTCCGATTACCAAGTTTACGACGTTTCCACGCTGAATTTACAACGACGGCTGCGGCTTGGACAGAGGGCGCGATGACAGGCCAGACGGATGGCGAGGAGAGCCGCGGCCCCTGGAGCACCGCGTTAAAATGATAAGGATTGAAATATAAGAACTTGGGCCATTTCTACACAAATGAAGCCAAGAGGACGGAAGGAAGAAGCAGGATCTAGAAGGTGAATAAGGTAAATAATGACTGAAGTAAAAACTCACGTAACTTTTTTACATAAATGAAACCAAGAGGACGTCATATTAAATTCACAAAATCTAAAAAGTAAAGTAAATAAGGACTGAAATATAAAAAAAAAATCACACAGCTCTTATATGAATGAAGCAAGGAGGTAAAAAAAGACATGACCTTCACAAATTTAGGTAACGCACATGGAAGGTGATATTAAGGTAAATTATCTGAAACGGCAAGCATGGTAACAGAAGGACCCAGACGCAGGTGACAAATGGAGTGTTTAATGTAAACGAACACCACTCAGGCCAAGAGTTACAGAGATACATGGCAATAAGACTACTCCGGAAAGGTAAAAGGGACCAAACAACCATATTTACTCATAGTCGTAATAAGGGAGATGGGTCCGATACCTTAAAAAGAAGACACTTACTCTTCGTCACCATAATAACGACCAGACCTACACCTCGTCTTTTTAAGGGTAATACTTCAATACCTCCTTACGTCACCCTAGCAACAATCACACTTAAACCTGGTCGTTCTAAGTAATGCCTCATTGCCTCCTTACGTCACCCTGATAACAACCAAACCTGTACCTGGTTGTAATTAGGGTGAGGGGCCAATACTTCTCTTTCCCCTGACCCATCATGGTGTTTAGACGAAGCCTCTTCCCCTAGTAAACATTTAATGCGTTGTATATTTAAGCGGGAACATTTACGAGAGAGTTATTCACCGTGATAAAACTTAAGAGCAAGGCGTCTCTCTCTCTCTCTCTCTCTCTCTCTCTCTCTCTCTCTCTCTCTCTCTCTCCGGTAATTTAAAGGTTAATATTTTCTCTACGATATATTTTCCTGCCTTAACTCCAGAGGTTTATTTAAGCTCGCCTTGCTGGTAAATTAGTTATCCAATGAAGGACGACAGGACGCGGTGCCGAATGAGTAAGTGCATCAAGATTAGGTTACGTACATCCTTAGGTTTAGTATTCTGCCTGATATCACTTCAAGATAAGCCATCCTAGCTGTTTTCTTTGTTAAGTTACATTAGGTTAGGTTAGGTTACGTATGGTTTGTTGTGTTAGGTTAAGTTAGGTTAGGTTAGATTAGTTTAGGTTAGAGTAAGAGTAAGTAAGGTTAGGTTAGATTAGTTAGGTTAGGTTGAGTTACCTTATGCTACGTTAAGTAAACATATCTAATCTCTTTTAATTTGACCTAACCTAACTAACCTAATATGATATATAGGGAAAACTACTGTAATTTAACCATAAACTAGGTCAGATTAGGTTATGTTAGATTAAGTCTGATTAATTTAAGTCAGATTAATCTACTAACCTAACTTCACCTGGACTGACATTTGACTAATTGGTTAACTAACAACATTAAGCTACATAAAATTAGGCTGTCTTATCTATTCTAACCTAACCTAACATAATATCAAACTAATTTACGTGCTCTAACTAGCCTAACCTTCACGTCACCTTCCACCTGTGTCTACCTGGCGGGAATACCTGATCGACACCTTATTTATACACACGCAAAATTACTGCACGAATTTTTCCCTCACTCATGTTTATTTCTACCTCCGTATTTGATTATTCATGAAGCAAGAAAAAAAAATGTAAATAATTATGTACCATGCGCTTCTCTTTGATGTGTTTCGTTTGTTTTTCCTTGTCAGAAGACCTCGGGAAATAAGCGGACGGTAAGCACACACACACACACACACACACACACACACACACACACACACACACACACACACACACACACACGATGAAAAAAAAAAAAAAACATCTACATCAAGAACGTTTCCGTGTGTGTGTGTGTGTGTGTGTGTGTGTGTGTGTGTGTGTGTGTGTGTGTGTGTGTGTGTGTGTGTGTGTTTCATAAGTGCGTGTATGCGTGCGTGCGTGTGAAAGACAACCATGACAAGCGGATGTCAAGAGAAAGGAGAGTAAGGAGGGCAGAATAAGAAAGATAGAAGGAAGAAAGGAAGGACGGTAGGGGAGGGGGACACCTGAGGCTCATTAAGTCACCTGGCACGTGCCGCACTTGAGGACGCTACAAAAGGTACAGGCTCCTGCTTCCTCCCATACACGTGTTTTGGTCACAGTTATGCTCCTTCCTTCAGTGAAAAAAAAAAAAAAAGAAACAAACTAAAATTAATGTGGAGAGGATGGGGAGGGTGTATGGGTCTCTCTCTCTCTCTCTCTCTCTCTCTCTCTCTCTCTCTCTCTCTCTCTCTCTCTCTCTCTCTCTCTCTCTCTCTCTCTCTCTCTCTCTCTCTCATACAGACCTTTTCAACGTTTTTTTTTTTTTGAGTTTGGTCTCATCTTTATTATTCCAGTCGCTCTCTCTCTCTCTCTCTCTCTCTCTCTCTCTCTCTCTCTCTCTCTCTCTCTCTCTCTCTCTCTCTCTCTCTCTCTCTGTATATGTGGCGCCTCTCGTTACCTCGTCGCATTAAGCCGAGTGATTCAGACACATATTTCACTAATTATTTTATGAGCCATTCATATTCATCAGCGCGGTGGTCGTGGCGGGCTGTGGTGGTGGTGGTGGTGGTGGTGGTGGTGGTGGTGGTGCCGTATGCCCAAATTATACACTCTTCACAGCGACCGTTCCATTCATTTTGACGGGCGCATGAGAACAATACCGTAATGGAATAGTGAAAAAGTAGAAAACACACTTGAGATAATAAAAAAATAACACTTCAATTCAAACCCAAGTGATTTTACAATGATGAATTCCCAGCGATAAAATCTGGCGGCGAGGCGAGTTGAGGAGAGGGAGCGGAGGGGAGAAATGCGTGGTGTTTTTAGGTGTTTGGCTTGTGTGTGGGTGACAGGCGGGTGGTGTTTGAGGGATGGTGGTGAGGGATGGCTCAAGTCCTGTCTACTGGCGAGGGGCGAGGCTCAAAAATGCACACGCGGTTAGTCCTGGTGTTGGTGCAGCATTAATGAGGCGGCCATGAGGGACTGCCGCTCGGGAATTGCTCCAGTGGACACTCTTGCCTAACACTCCGTGGGAAGATATACAAGGCGGTGGGGGCTTTGTGTAATGGAGGGGATAATTGTGTTTCCATGCACTAAATGCGAATCCAAAACAATATTTCTTATTGAGGTTATGTACACAACATTTCCAAGAATGCATATTTTTCTATAGTAAAATGTTTCATCCAAATACATGTTCTCAACCTGTTTATTTATTTTTTTTCAATTAGATTTCAATGACATGAAATATATTAATATTCTGTGAATGAAGGAACAGCGTATTCCCTCTGCTATCAAAAAAAAAAAATAAATAAAATTACAAAAAAAAATAAAAATAATAATAATAATAATAATAACAATAATAATAATAATAATAATAATAATAATAATAATAATAATAATAATAATAATAATAATAATAATAATAATAATAATAATAAAACAAATAAGAAAATACATTTTGACATGAGGTTTTCGTTTGTTATCATGCCAAAAAGCAGCAACAGGCAGGCAGGTTCTTTTATCTACTGTTCTTTTCCTGTCTACCTTCAATTCCAAAAGCATTCCCAACACAACTAACATCTAGGAACACATTCCCGTAATATGAAATCTCTCACGATTACCTACAAGAAACAGGAACACGCAAGCACAATTCCCTTTCCACTCATCTCCCCACTGGTCCATCTGCAATTCTATCATCACACCACCCACACCACAACTCCCACTAATACTCGTATCTTTCATTAAACACACGAAAACGTCTAAAATTTCATAATATTAACATTAATCTAAACAGACAGAACACATGTACAATACAAGCACAATTATTATTATTTTTTTTTCACAACCACACTATTCGTCCACCCTCCCCCACCCCAATCTATAACCACTCCAAACACAATAAAACTCCCACCGCCAGTACCTTTCCCACTGAGATCACGGGAGGGAGCACACACCAGCATACTATTTTATAACACAGTGGCGTCTTAACCCAGCATGTTGGTTGGGCTCGTAAACACGTCTTGAAGAAGGGAGGGAAGAGGAGGTCTACCACGGCACTGCGAGTCCCGGAAGTCCTCTCAGCCTCCGCCCCTGCCCCTGAGACTCTCCCCCAGTGGTAAAGGCATAAGAAGAAGCAATGATATCCGGCAGAGGCTGTGTAGGGCACGAGGGGACTGGATGTTATGTGTGTTTACATGGCGACACACACACACACACACACAGAGAGAGAGAGAGAGAGAGAGAGAGAGAGAGAGAGAGAGAGAGAGAGAGAGAGAGAGAGAGAGAGAGAGAGAGAGAGAGAGAGAGAGAGAGAGAGAGAGAGAGAGAGAGAGAGAAAGAGGAGGATGAAGGGCGAACAAAGTATTTGGAAGTGAGGAGGGAAGATCTAATTAATCACGGAAGGGGAGAAATATGCAGTATATTAAAACACAACCCACGAAAAAAAAATAAACGAAGAAAAATATAAAATA
>NC_087181.1:2665000-2670000 GCF_035594125.1 Scylla paramamosain | reverse complement strand
AGAGGAAAGAAACAAAGAAAAGAAAAGGAGGAAAAAATAAGAGATGAATTTTTCAGCACGTCGATAAAATGGATTAGGAAGCAAATTTCTGGAAAACGTAAACAGACGAAAATGGCTGCTTGTATGCACTCAGGAGAAGGTCGGAAATAACCAAGAGGAAGCTGCGTAGGAACCCGAACAACTCCCCGCCCCGAGACCCCGCCCGCCGTGTCCGAAGCCGGAAATGAAGCTCTAAGTGGAAGGAAGGGTGGTGACGGGATCTCTCGAGAGTCTCCTGGATTAATAGGTAATAGCAATTTTAGGAGAGGTGAATTAAGGAGGGGAAGTAGAAATGGGATAGGCCTTTTGATAGGGATGGGAGAGACTGGATGCTTATGGAGAACAGTTGGGGGTCTGGAGGGGGAATGGGATGTAAGAGGCACTTTGGTAGGGCGAGGAAGACCAAGGGAATTCAGTTAACGGAGAATAGCATGACGTAATGAAAGTACGAGCGGCGGAGAGGCGAGTGGTGGCAGGAGGCAGGGCAGGGAAGGGAAGGGAAGGATGAAGGGCGCTTGGCTGTCCCTCGCCTCGCCTCGCCCCTCTTCCCCTTTTCTCACTCCTTTAAAAAAGACGAAAACGGAGGATCTCCAGGTTGCGTGTTTATGAGCAATATGTTAAAGCAAATGTTCCTCCTGTTCCTCCTCCTCCTTCTCTCCAAGCACCCTTTTCCTTGCCTTACTTCCCCTTCCCTTCCCTTCCCTTCTTTTTACCTCTGCACCCTTCCCTCTATCACTCCACCTCACTGTTCCCGCGCCAGCCCCACGCCCGCACCCACGCCCACGCCCTCCCCGCGCGCCATACCCGATTACGCGCCCACTCGCCCATGGACAACACAATAACCGGCCTCTCCGTATCGGTTATGGTGGCCACCCCGCTAACAGGAACACCATAACCGGCGGCCGTGACAAACAGACCACCATGCCGGGGCTCCATCACTAACTCGTAAAGATAAAATAACTATAAGGCCACGCGATGGACGGGCAGTCGTGTTTCAGGAGGGATGCTGCAGGGCTCTCCTCGCCGGGAAATGCACGCCACTTAGCGCTAACAGTCGCAGGCGTTGCTCAAGCAAGTGTCTTTACTCCCTTCGCGTCCGGCAACAGCTGCGGCTAAAAGTGTCATTGGCGCGGGAAAACAAGACTTAAGCCCTTTAATGTGTCTCTCAGTGGCTGATGGGCGGATGTTTGCCTGGCGTGATGACGGACTGGATCCAAGACGACTCGTGTGACCAGTCCGGCGAAGAGCACGGCGATGGGGCGGCGGGGCGGCGAGAGGCGCAGCGGGCCGTGAGAGCGGCAGGAGAGGAGGTAGTGGACCGTGAAGGGCGGGAAGAGGAATAGTGGACCGTGGCTGGAGGGCCGAGAGAGGAGCGGCAGTGAACCACATGAGGAGGCAGGGACGGCGGGTCGTGAGGGCGGCGGCCAAGGCAGCTGGCGGACTCTGAGGATGTGACCAAGAGAGACGCAAGAGATGAACAAAGAAAAAGCGAGACATGAGGAACGGAGGGAAAGAACACGCAGCGAGGAAATGGTCCATGGCGGGAAGGAGGAGGAAAGGAGGAGAGAAAGGAGGAAGGGGCCACGGAAAGCAGAGGCAAGACAGTGCAAGGGAAGGAAATGACCCCGGCCAGGCACTGAGGCACCGAGGCACTGCTCTGTATCGACTGCCATCCTGAATATTTCACTTCCTCCCAGAACGGATCACATATTCACTCTCACCCGCCAAACTGCAGGAACAAAGCGATACAAAAAGATATAAAATAATCGAGAGGTCTTTCCCTGTCACCGTTTGTCTGTCGCGCGTCTCCTCTTCCCCCCGCGACGCAAGACACGCCCCTGATTACACAAGAAAAGGGAAACAGAGCCGCTGATGTATAAAACGTCTCAGCTAAATCTAATCCGTCTTTGTCATGTATGAGGAAGAACGAAATTTGGAGTTTTTGTTCCTAAGTCAGCGCTTTTTCTTGCCATCCCAGTCTGGTGTCAACAGTACGTACTCTTCATAACTCCATTTAGGGACATCGTATAATGTCACTACGTCAGGGGACAAGGAAACGACTCTTCTTGCACCTCACTCTGCCATCAGCAACCAGTCGGCATCGTTTGGTGTGTCCGAGAGTGAGTCGAGGACGAGGCAAAACTTCAAGAAATCTTGGTGTTTCTACTTTTGCTGCTGGTGCGCCGCCGACCTACGTTAAATACGGGCGTCGCTGATGGCGGGGACGAAGGACCTTTTCTCTTTTAGGGGTTTGGTGTTTTTTGTCCGAGAGGCTGAGTGGTGGAGAGGAGCCGTGGGAGATGAAGGGGAGAGGAGCCTTCACGGGGAGCATCTTTTGTGGTGCACCGGCGATTGGGATGCAAGATTGGAAGGGAGGGAGCCTAGGGACCGGGAAGGGATATGAGAGAGAGAGAGAGAGAGAGAGAGAGAGAGAGAGAGAGAGAGAGAGAGAGAGAGAGAGAGAGAGAGAGAGAGAGAGAGAGAGAGAGAGAGAGAGAGAGAGAGAGAGAGAGAGAGAGAGAGAGAGAGAGACCCGTATACAAAAACATCACAAATCCCAACCAACAAACTAGCACAACTGTCAAAAAGCAAATCACACACACACACACACACACACACACACACACACACACACACCATCACTCCTGACAGCAAGCAATAATAATTTCTCTGTCCTCCTTGGGCAAACATTTTACGTACGACTCAGAGAGAGCAAAGGCGCTAGTAATGTGAAGCTGGAATGACACAGGAAGGGTACACGAAATAAAAAAACTATAACGGATTCAACTGCTGTTACCAAGCAAAACACTAAGAGAGCCAAGGAGAGGAGGAGGAAGAGGAAGGCAAGAGGGACAGCAGCAGTAGTAGTAGTGGTAGTAGTGGTGTTAGCAGTAGTGGTGGTGGTGGTAGTAGTGAAAGGGACTTAGCGAAGGGGGGATAAAGAAAGGAGGTAAGAGATAGGAGAGTGAGAGGGTGAAAATAGGGGAAGGGAGAGGGTGGAAGGGGAGAATGAAGAGAGGAAGAGAAAAGGATGAAGAGGGAAATGGTACGGGGAGGGTGGAAAAGGAAGGGAGAGGTGAATAAAGAAAGGGAGAGGAGAGGAGAGGGCGTTCGTTCGACAGGATTTGAGAGAGAGAGAGAGAGAGAGAGAGAGAGAGAGAGAGAGAGAGAGAGAGAGAGAGAGAGAGAGAGAGAGAGAGAGAGAGAGAGAGAGAGAGAGAGAGAGAGAGAGAGAGAGAGAGAGAGAGAGAGAGAGAGAGCAGAACGAGAAGAGAACGGGAGAAAATATGATAGGGTGAGAGAGGCTACGATTAGAGAGAGGAGAGAAAGAGAGGAAAAGCGACTTAAATATAGAGAAAGAAAGAAAAGAGGAGATATGAGGTGAGAGAAGAGAGAGAGAAAGATAGAGAAAGAGGAATCCGGAATAGAATGGAAGTGAAACGAAGTAGAGAGAGAGAGAGAGAGAGAGAGAGAGAGAGAGAGAGAGAGAGAGAGAGAGAGAGAGAGAGAGAGAGAGAGAGAGAGAGAGAGAGAGAGAGAGAGAGAGAGAGAGAGGGGGGTCGTTAAGGGAGGCAGGGGATCAGGCTTAGGCTTGAGGAGGCCGTGGCGGGCTTCCCTACCCTGATATAATCAAAATATTGGACGCATACAAAAGAAGGATTTATATTTCCTCCGAACTTCCGTAATGGAGCGGAGGCACGGAGGGGGAGGGTAGAGGGGGAGGGGGGCGAAGAGAGGGAAAGATGAAGCTGCGGGGGGAAGGAGGGATGAGAGTGAAAGAAAAAAAAATATATGAGAACAGGTTAATTTTTTTCTTTCTTTCTTTAAAGTCAGATGGACTTGTGTTGCTTACTAGTTTTATTAGTTTTTATTATTATTATTAATTATTATTATTATTATTATTATTATTATTATTATTATTATTATTAGTAGTAGTAGTAGTAGTAGTAGTAGTAGTAGTAATAATAGTATTAATAGTAGTAGTAGTAATAGTAGCAGCTGTAGTTGTTGATGTAGAAGTAGTTTTTGTTGTTGTTGTTGTTGTTGTTGTTGTTGTTGTTGTTGTTGCTGTATTGTTATTATTATTATTATTATTATTATTATTATTATTATTATTAGTAGTAGTAGTAGTAGTAGTAGTAGTAGTAGTAGTAGTAGTAGTAGTAGTAGTAGTAGTAGTAGTAGTAGCATTATTATTATTATTATTATTATTATTATTATTAGTAGTAGTAGTAGTAGTAGTAGTAGTAGTAGTAGTAGTAGTAGTAGTAGTAGTAGTAGTGTATTAGTAGTAGTAGTAGTAACATTAAGAATAGTAACATTATTATCATCATCATAATCATTACTATTAGTAGTAGTAGTAGTAGTAACAATAAGAATAGTAACATTATTATCATCATCATAATCATTACTATCATCATCACTAATACCTTCACGAACATTCCTGCTGTTATAGTTGCTATGACCTCACACACACACACACACACACACACACACACACACACACACACACACACACACACACACGAGAAGAACCTGGCCGAGTGTGAAAGTCTCCGGCAAGATTAAGACTACGAAGAAAAGCTGAGGGGGTGACTTACGCCTGACCCATCACCACAAATATTCCCTCTCCGGACCATTTCGCGACAAGACCACATTCCCGGCGACGACTCAGCACTCAGGAGGATGTGGGGCGGCTCCTTCCCATCACCCGGCCACCCAAAATATAGGAAAGGAGGAAAATAACATAGGAAAACCCGCAGAGGATGAGGCGAAATATGAGCAGGATGGAAAATATGAGTTGTAGTAAAAGTATTGTAAAATCATACAAAGGCGAGGAAATGTGTACAAATGTGAGGGAATAATGCACAGAGTAACAGGGGAAAAGATGCAAAGTATGAAAAGAAATGCAGAGAAAAATAAATAATGTCGTAAAATCGAAGACGGAAAAAAATGTGTAT
>NC_087181.1:2652500-2660000 GCF_035594125.1 Scylla paramamosain | reverse complement strand
TTCTCTTACGCCTCCTTTCTACCGAATATTACCTGCCATCAATAAATTATCTACCTATCCGTGAGTTCTTTGTTATTTCCTACACCACTCTTACCAGTCATCAAAAAATAATATAGGCATGAATTTGTACTCTGTTCCCTCCTCCATTTTCTTCCTCTCTGCCGAACGCTACCAAACATCTTCAATAACTGGCCTGACAATATTTTTATTTATTTATTTATTTTCTATTATCTCCTAGTCTTTCTCTCATTGACGAATATTACCAATCATCAGAAAACAATATATACAAATATTTGTTGTACTCATTGTTCCCTCATTAACCTTTTTCTCTGCAGAACATTGGTACACTGCCCATCTACCTGTGTGCTCCTCGTTACCTGCAGCACTCCTTCTCTTTTTCTAATATTACCGATCAGAAAATACGTGTATATATTTGTACTCTTTATTCTCCCCTTCACCTTCTTCCTCTCTACCGAGCAGTACCAGACACCAATAAATTGCCTATCTAGCCGTGTGCTCCTCGTTACCTCCTTCTGCTCCTCCTGCCTCGCATTATCAGTCATCATCGACCCTAGGGGGATTCATACGCCGCCGCCTGACGTTGAAGAATGTGCTCCTGATGGCTGTATTGATTCCACTCATCTCACGTTTCCACTTCAACTATCCTTAGATAATCAATTAACCTGATACGTCCCTCCTTTCACTTCATCTTTTATCACCCTGTCAAGGCGGCTCGGTCACGTGCTCACGCCCTCCCCACGTTCATTACTGGGCAAACTG
Organism: Scylla paramamosain; assembly: GCF_035594125.1. NCBI lineage: Eukaryota > Metazoa > Arthropoda > Malacostraca > Decapoda > Portunidae > Scylla > Scylla paramamosain. The sequence goes on along the minus strand of NC_087181.1, from coordinate 2,659,220 downwards.
TCCCTGAGATGACACACTTGCCTGAATTATATAGTTTCCTAATGGCTATAAGAGTAATATATTTTTTTTCTAATCTAACCATGACGAAATAAATTATGGATATGCATTTTTTTTGGTGGTGGTGTGTGTGTGTGTGTGTGTGTGTGTGTGTGTGTGTGTGTGTGTGTGTGTGTGTGTGTGTGTGTGTGTGTGTGTGTGTGTGTGTGTGTGTGTGTGTGTGTGTGTATTTCCAATCTAACCAAGACTTCTTTTGGGTGAACTAATAATAATTAACTGTAAAATATTGAAATGCGTGTTTACCTTTGTGATCTGCTGGAGTATTTTTAGAACAGAGAGTGTTGTGTGGATATTGAAGAGAGAGTGAGAGAGAGAGAGAGAGAGAGAGAGAGAGAGAGAGAGAGAGAGAGAGAGAGAGAGAGAGAGAGAGAGAGAGAGAGAGAGAGAGAGAGAGAGAGAGAGAGAGAGAGAGAGAGTCGGTAAGTACGTGAGTGTGGTGCCAGTGAAGGTTGTCACAGTCACCACACTCTAGGCCAGCTGGTCCCCACGTATCATTAGCCGCGAGGGAGTCGATGATTCCGTTTGGTGTGTGTTATGTGTCGCTGGAGGAGGAGGAGGAGGAGGAGGAGAGGGGGGGAGGCATGTGGCGCAGTTTGTGTTCATTACTCAGAACAGGCAAGTAAAATGATCAATGAATCATATATATTTTATCCACAATCGACGCTGCCTCGGACCCTCGCCTCTGCCACTCCTGGTGTTTACAGCGTCAACGCGGCGTACAGCACACCACTGCCTTACGCCTCCGAAGTGCCGCCAGCCACGCAAGCCAAGCCGGAGCGTCACTCGTGCGAAATATAAACATAACGACCAAAGTTGTAAAACTCGCAAGATCCCTGAAGCAACCCATTTCCCGCCGCAATATTTTCCTCAAGTGCGCCAAATTTCAACTTAATGTCACCTGCTAAACCATGTAACGCCGCCTGGCTTCCCCTTCCCAGCCCGCCACTCCTTCCTCGTAAGTGATTAATTCCACGACGTTACTGACAGAATCTCTGGCTTCCGCTCCCTTCCTTCCCCGCTGCAAGATATAATATTAAGGGAAAACATCTGTATTGCTTCTGCGTACCTTTGGCCTCCGCTGAACGACCTTAGTTTCCGTCTTTGTCTCAAGTTTTAATTAATTAAGGACGTTTGTTTGCGACACAAATACGGACCATTGTTGAGCCCGAGGCATAATGAGCATTGTAAACAGTTAAGGACTCGTAAGTTGGCCTGATTTTATTACGCCTGAGACAGCTTTCATATTTCTTAGTGCTGTATTATAAAAGACGCTTTAAAATGTCAGGGAAAATCCAAGGCGGAACGAGAAGCTGGAAGGAGAGTGAAGACCGGGAGTAGAGGAGGAAAAGGAAGAGGAGGAGGAGGAGGAGGAGGAGGAGGAGGAGGAGGAGGAAGATGTGGCAGGAGAAAAGGAGAGAAGGAGCGGGTGTGAGGGAGGACAAGAGAGAAGGAGACATGGGAATATCTCTCTCGGATCGAGGAGACAATATTGAAAAGAAAGTGTTAAAATTTCTGAATAATAATTATGCACTCGAACAGTTTCATATAAAGTAAAATTATATGAAAAAGAATAGTGACGCTTGGAAAATACTCCCGGTAAGATGGACGCAGCTGCCTCGAGGAGCAACAAAGGAAATGTGAACAAACTAAATGTATTTTTTCTTGTCAATAATCAAATATAAGTAACAATAATCATGCGAGCTTCGCACTTCATGCAAACTGTAAATATTGAAGGACTGAACAAAACATTTATTCACAAGCTGCAATGTTTTCCTCTCAAATAAAGCAAGTAAATAACGCCTTGCTGAAGAGGCGAGTGATCAACATGTACGGTAGTGAACACTGAGCGGCGCGCAGGGTGACTGAGTACAGCACTAGTGACGAAGAAAGTGCAGCGAGGCGTCTGTGTGTTGTCGCAGGCGAGGCGTGAGGCGTGAAGTCACAGGAGGGCGGGAAGCGGCGCCCACCTGAGATCGGCAATACCTGACGCTCAATAGCACCATCAGACTTCGCTACCTGAAGTCGATGATTAAAGAGCGCGGCGCCGTGCCTCCGTCACACGTCAGGACAGCCTCCCAAACTGTCGGCGACGCCACGCACTGGAAAACCCAACACATTGTTCACCGACGCGATCCGGAAGTGTTCCTGAGAGACTGGCGAGCAGCGCCGCTGGTCCTCATGTTGTTCCTCATGTTGTTCTGATTCTAAGTAGCTTAACAACATGCTCGGCGTTTACGTCACTAAATACAAGGAAGTAAATAATGTTATTAATATGTTTGTGTTCGAGCAGGCGAGGAATCACATGTATTTTAATTTTCCAGCGATGAAAAGTTGAGACGTATTTAACATGTAGTTTTATTCATTTATTCCCAGTTTTAAAATGTAGGAGAGTATCGGGCGGGCTGGCGGGCTGACGGGCGGACAGAGGCGAGGGCAGGAACCACAGGATGGGTTTGCGCGGCAGTAGACGGTAATCCCGGGCTAGCATGGGCGGGATATCTGAAATCAATAAGTCTTCGTCGTCTTTGATACAATTGGGCTGTGGTGGATATCTCGGCGCCGCCCGGAGCGAGGCGTGGCCGTGACGTATGGGACGGTGCTCGCTAAGTTCGTTAAGGGTCGCCAGCTTTAGTCTAAACTTGGAGAAGTTACAAGGAACTTAGATCAATCTGGCAAGGATTAAAGGGTCTTGAGCCAAGTTGGGGGAGCTTGCGTTATGGTGGGCTCAAGTTGGAGGGGTTTAGCAGTCAGGCAGAAGCTGGTGGGCTTAGGGAGGACCAGAGCCAAGTTGGCCTGGATTTATACGGTCTTAGACGAAGTTGGCCGGGTTATTGTTGTGGGAATGGCCTCCCTGGTTTATGAATGGTCGGGCCAAGACAGATGAAGTGACCCAACAATTGGTAAAATGAGGAGCCTCTTCTCTGTTTGGTGAGGAGGAGTGTAACCAACCTTCGGGGAAACAAGTCTGCTACTATTGCCGCCCTTCAGCAACAGGCGGGTGCGTGGGCTGCCTCCACAATGGGTACGACTCAGACAGGCGTAGTACAAAAAATGTATAATGAAGCAGGAGACCCAGGGCCATTATCCAGCCTTAAAGGGGAGCAGCAGAGTGACTTCCAGCCATAGTTTTCTCGTCCCCTGTGTTGTCACCTGCAGGGCACATCAATACTCGCCCGGCGGTGCTGTGCGTTCCTTCTTTATTAACCTGACTCAACAATCTCGCGAAAGGAAAGGAGACCCACGTAAAACAGCAGATAAAAGACAAAGGTGGGGAAAAGTGGGGTTGGGTTGGGTGTTTGTTGTGAGAGGGTCCGGAGCGACACCCGGGATGGCCTCTGTTTAGCCTCGAGGGGCCTGTGTTTACTGCAGCGCCGCGGGGGTCGCCAGTTGGCCGCCCCGCACAGAGGGGGAAATGCTGTCCTGCCTCTCTATTTCCGCCGTGCTGTTGCTGCTGCTGCCCCGATCTGTGCTGTTGCTGCGGGGCTCACGCGGTACAAGCGAGCCCGTATGTGTAGTGTGCCTGGAGCGGTGATTGTGAGGCTGTGATATTGTGCGGCGGCAACACAACAAACATATTGAATTTAACAACTGTCACAAGCCGAGCACTGATGTCTGCGTGATGCTCCCCGCTAGTGACAATCAGCCCTCACTCAAAACACTCCAGTTTATACATCTGCGCTTACTCAAATACACAGCCTTGATTAGCAAAACAAACACGAATATTAATAAACACAAGGAGGGACATCAAAACGCCACACTCACGCAGCGGAGTCACCACCGCAACTCGGGAAACGTGACGGGCCTGGGAAGGAGCTACACTGACCTTCACTGTGCCGAGAGTTCTCCAGATTGAGCAGCGCAGTCCTTCTTTCTCTTTCTCTCTGGAGTAAATCACTTCTCGGTCGGAATTGTATGGGGAAAAATTAGCATACGGTGACATACGCTTGGCTACGGAAACCCGCCTTTTTCTTAGAGGGTCTGCGGTGATCACCAGATAATCAGTATGCATGGAATTCTTTATCAACTTCCAGCGTCATAAGTTTATGCATTGAATCTTGAGAAATGAGTCAATTGTACAATATCCGTAAGGTTGATCTCATCTGTTATGTGATATTACCCTATTAGCGCACGGTGGAGTGGTGTAGGGGATTGTAGGACCAGCGGGGAGGTCTATATATACGTGGTAAGCAATATATTAAGAAGTAGGCAGGATACATGGAGAGCAACCAAGGGAAACGTGACAATAAAGCAGGGAATGTGGCGGTGGTGAATAGGAAAATAGATCACGTACAAGTTGTGGGTAAAATAAGGAGGGGGAAAATGTGTAGGAGTGGAGGAAAGGAATAAATGAATAAGTGATTGGCAGGAAATAGGGAAGAACTGAAGAGAATGTGGTGATCATGCGACGCTGGCGAGTAATACAACAAATCAATCAAACAAATACACTAAACATAACGAAAATAACCCTCGAGTAAGACTGGTAAAAAAAAAAAAATCTAAAAATAAATAAAGCAAGGGAAAACAAGAAGCACATGTAATGGGCAGCACTGGTAGGTAAAAACAAGAAAAAAAAAAAATCAACATCAATAACAAAATTAATAATAATAATGATAATAATAGTAATAATAATAATAATAATAATAATAATAATAATAATAATAATAATAATAATAAATAATAATAAAAATAATAATAATGTGAAAAATAATTATAACAACCACAATAACAACAACAACAACAACAACAATAATAATAATAATAATAATAATAATAATAATAATAATAATAATAATAATAAAACACAACTTGTGGCTAAAGTAGCTACAAAGTAAAATAAATTAATAAATAAATAAACGTGAATAAAAATGAAAAAAATATATATACATAGAATAAGAGTAACTATACAAAAATAAGTATGAAAGATGAAAATTGGACAAAGTGAGTGCAACTAAATAAAACAAATAATAATAATAAAATAAAATAAAATAAAATAAAACAAACAGTAGAACTTGCAAATAAAAAGAAGGAGGAGAAGGAGAGGAAATAACAAATAAATAAACACACACAAGCACACACAGAAAGAGCCGCTCGCTGGGGCTGGACATGAGTTCCTGCGCTGTTCTCAACGACTCATTTTACCCTTTCCTGCCTCAGCCTCATCCGCAGCCGCGCCGTCCACCTCACGTTCCTCCTCTCACACCACTCCATCCACACGTGCTTCCACCCCATTCCCTCCCTGGCCGGCCACTCCACACGTCCTGCTCCGCGCGCCGCTGTTCCCTCCTCACACAGAACACCATAATCGCGCGGCTCTAATTGTACTCCCAAAACGCAGCTGGTACGTGTCTGTGTCGCAGCGGCAGTGTTCACGGAGTAGCCTCTTCGGACAGCTGTACTTAATTGTGCTCGCATGTCATGCATATATATTTGCAGGGCAGTTTATACGATAACAATTCTCTTTCACTTATAATTTGGTGCCGTAGCGAGACATAAAGCGAGAGCGAGAGAGAGAAAGGGCAGGAGCGCCATGTCCTCGGGTGAAACAGGGCGAGGCAGAATGAACCTTTTGCATATTTCATCACGTCACTAATGATTAATTCAACGCCGGGATAACTGGGTACGTGGAAAATGCAACGCGACTCCCACCTAACCTTCCTCATCAGACGTTGGGTGCAGGCCGCCTCCTTGCAGGCCAGACACTCATTGCCACACTTCCACCCACCCACCCACCCACACACACACACACACACTACAGCAGGAGACAGAAGCGTGCGAGAAGGAGATAAGACTAACATAAGGTACAGCAGCTCCTCCTGACGAAGCTGTAGCAGTAATAAAAATGTGTCTTTCCGTCAACCAGGGGTTTGGAGAGAGAAAAAAATAAAAAAAAAGTCCTGTAGACTTAGCAGTGTCTGTCGAGCTATGTTCCCCATCCGACAATGGATGAAAAAGCAAAAAAGTAAAATGTTAAGTAGCCTATGCATAAAGGATGAAGAATTAAGGTCAAGGTCTCGAAAAAAAAAAAAGACTCCACGAAAAGAAAAAAAAATCCGGAAGAAAGAAGAAAAAAAAACAACAACAAAGAAGAAACGACCATTACATTATCTACTTTATTTCGAGCCGCTTGTTTCTCCCCTCGCCCCCTTCGCCTCGTTTCTCTCATTCACCTTCTATCTGCCGCTCTCGCTTTCGCGCCCTCCAAAAAAATAAGAAATAATGAAGCGGTGAGCGTCGGTGGCACAAAACTGCTGACCAAACGACCAAGTTATTTCCGTGCCTCTTATGGAAGCAGTGAACAAGGAGGGAACAGCACGGAGAACTGGGTCGACTCCTCCTCCTCCTCCTCCTCCTCTTTCCCTAGGGTGGAGGGAGAAGGGGGCAATGAATAGGGGGGTGCGAATGAGGGTCGAGAGAAACGTAAGAGAGAGGATGGGGAAGGAAGTGAGGAGCGACTAAGGGACTGAGAGAGAGAGAGAGAGAGAGAGAGAGAGAGAGAGAGAGAGAGAGAGAGAGAGAGAGAGAGAGAGAGAGAGAGAGAGAGAGAGAGAGAGAGAGAGAGAGAGAGAGAGGTGGGGGATAAGGGGGGGGAAGACAGGAGAAGAGTGTCAGGCTGTCATTTTTTCCACCGTTTTTCCAGACGAATGGATCAATAGTGGACATGTT
>NC_087181.1:2640000-2647500 GCF_035594125.1 Scylla paramamosain | reverse complement strand
CAGGAGCTGCCTTGGAGAAAGTTGGCGTAGATTGTGATGAGGGACAGGGAGGAAAAAAAAAGAGGGACGGGGGACACCGAGTGGGGATAAGGATAAGGCGAGATGAGGTGAAAATGAAACGGCTGTATGGCTTAGGAGGAAAAGGAGGAGGAGGAGGAGGATGAGAGAGGGGTAAGATGAGTACATAATAACAAATACACGTCACAATGGTCTATAAGAAGGGCATCTCCTAAGCTATTAATAAACTATACATGCTGATATGACAGAAAAAGAGCAAAGAGGAGGAGGAAGATAATGTGATAAATTAATAAAATAAGGAAGGGAATAATGAAGGCAGGTTAAGGTATAAACGACACCCTTAAAAACGCCGGCGTACATAAACGTGCCATTCGATAACTATTTATGGAACAACGTGCCTTCGGAATTCAAGTGTACTTAGAATGTTACGTCAGTGTCCCCAAAGCCCCTGCTCTTCCTTCCCGCTTTGCTCCTCATCTCGCCCTCGTGTGCTCACTCAAGAGGGTGTCATTCAAACCTCACCACCGTCACCTGTACCCGAGGCCCGCCAGGTGAGGTGCTCAAGGACGCCCACGATGCATAGGTAACTACCCCCGTCTTTCCCCACCCACCCGTCTTGCTTCTTCATCCTCGCCTGCAGTAAGCATTCACCAGTCGGAAGGCAGGGAGGCGCAGCATGAAAGCGCGTCAGGTGGCGGGAATTTACATAGCTGTCGTGCAATAATTTAGTCTTTAATATGAAAATGATTACGTGAGGGTAATTCCCGAGTGGCGGAGCAGGTGAGGTTATGAGGAGGCGAGACAAGGTGAGACAAGGCGAAGCGAGGCGAGGCCGCTAACTCACGGCCATTGTTTCGTCTCTACGCACCGAGAACGGCACAAGATGACATGATTCCTTTGTAATTATATAATTTAGAGAACATAACGAAGCGCAAGTGATTATTAATATCACGTGGCGGCGGCGGCGGGGGAGGCGGCCGGCGGTGATGGGCCCGCCACCACCACCACCACCTCGCGGCTCCTCCCAGGTGGTGCCTCCGCCCTCCGTCACTCCATATTAAAGGTGACATCCGCTCGTGAGACAGCGCTACACTTCCTGAGGTGGACTCATCGCGGGCAGCAGATGGCGTACTTTGCCGGGACCTTCCCTGCCCGAGTAGTCGCCTCCGTGTCGCGGTGCCGCCAAGCCCGCCGCGGATATTGCACTGACAGGCGCCGCGAATTGCACGGCCCCGCTACATCTTTTGAAGTCATAATTTGTATCAGTAATTGGAAGCACGGCATCTCTCTGAAAATATTTAGCTGACTTCACTACGATACATCTTTTATATACATTTTCTTTTACACTGAGAAAGAAATGAATGAAATAACTCAGTGCAACGTAAATTCAATCAAAATATGCATTTATAAACCTGCATTCCGCGACACGTCCTCTGCAGGGGAGGGAAAAGTGCGGCCAGGCTGGAGAAAGACTTGCGAGGCGACGGACGAAGGGACAGAGGGAAGGAGGGACGGGGAGGTGGTGCGACATTACCGTCAGTTACCCAACAAATGACTCACGGGGATCAATACACGCTGGATAATGCACACGTCTGCCTGCCTGTCCCCTGTACATTATTCAGGCGTAGCACCACGGACTGTCATGGCTGCAACACACCAACACCCCGACACCCCAACACACACAAGGCTACTGTCACGGTTACGCCTCCAGCTGCCCTCCTGCCATGCCACAGCCAACACCACTGACCTGCACCAGCTTAACGAACCCCCATCACCGCCAGAAACAAATACACAGCGAAGAAGAATTAAGAAAAGCAAGGTTCATATAAAATTACAAGTACTTTAACCTATACACTAGAATCACACACCGTCGTAAGGTTATATATATTTTTAATTTTCATTGGAATTTGCACTTTACGGAAATAGTAACAAAGAACCTTGCTTTGCACGATGCAAGGTTAACAATGCTATGCTAGAGTCACTTTATAAGATAAGGTATGCAATTTCTATTATAATTTCCACACTGCGAAACTAGATTTTTCTTTTTTATGTAAGAGGAACACTGGACCAGAACAAAGACACAGACAAAAAAAAAAAAAAAAGAAAAAAAAGGGCACATTGATATGCAGGTACCACCCCCCCCCCCAAAAAAAAAATGGATTATCCAAAACTGGGTGATAAGTGTTACGATGGGGAGGCATTATCAAAAGGAACAGTTCTCCGCTATTCAGTCTTGGAAATGACAAGGGTAGACATAACGAGCTTAGAAATTACAATCTGGATGGAAGAACAAGCGTGAAATGATTGAATCTCCGCAATTCAAGCTTAAAAGTTATATGACGTTAGCTACAGTGTACTAACGAAGCGCAGTGAACACTATTCTTCTCCGTCACTAAGATTACCACAATACATAACAAGGTTGATGTGAAGGTATGCGCGAAAGGACTGGTTCTTCACAATTCAAACTTAAAAATTACATGTAAGTTAGAGTCTACTAATGAAGCGAGGTAAACACTACCCTTCATCCACATAACGATTTTCACACTACAAAACAAGATGGATGGAAGTGCACGCGTGAAATTTAGCACTGGTTCTCTGCATTTTAAGCTTAAAGATTACACGACCTAAGTTACAGTCTACTAGTGGAGTGGTATAAACACTTTCTTCCACATTACGACTTCCACAATACAGAGCTAGGTTGGAGAGAAGGCACGCATGGGGAGACTGGTTCTCCGCAATTCAAGCTCATAAATTGCATATCAACCTCATAAATTGCATGATATAATTTACAGTCTACTAATGAAGCGAAACAAACACTATTTTTCGTTTTTATCACGATTTCCATACAGCATAACCACGAGGAAAAAATAGAAAGGACTGGTTATTAGCAACTCAAGCTTAGAAAGTATGTGAGGTAAGCGGCAGTCTTCTAATAAACCAGATGGAACACTTCCGCCCACATTACGATTTCCACAATACAGAACTAGAATGACGGAAAGGCATGGAGGAAAGGACTTGGAAGGACTGGTTCTCCGCAGTTTAAGTTTATAAATTACATGACGTACATTACAGTCTAGTAATAAAAAATAAAGTAAACACTGTTCTTCATCCATATTACGATTTTCACTTTGCAGAACAAGGTTGATGTTAAGGCACACATAAACAGAATGGTTTCCCGCAATTTAAGCTTATAACTTACGCGACGTAACATACAGCCTGGCATTAAACCGGAGTAGACACTGTCTTTCACCTTATTAGGACTTCAATACAGACCTAGGTTAATAAAAGACAAGTGAAAGTACTGATTCTACGCAGCTCAAGGTTAAAAAAGAGTACAAGACATAAACTACACTATACGAATGAGGCTTTGCAAACACCATCTTCCCCCGACATTACGATTTCTACATTACAGAATTAGGTTGATAGGTAGACACGAGTGATATGAGTAAAAATGACTTGTTCATTGCAATTAAAGGCTACAAGAGGAACGGTACTCTGACCCATTCACCCAAAGAAGAGATACTTGTACACTTATGCAGATTTTGTAAACTCTTCACGATTCCCGAACTAAGAGTGAGGTAAGAGTGACGTAAAGACAAGCGTGGATTTTACGATGCGAGTTTTAAGAGTGGGTCGAAACTTTGTATGTGTGTGCGTGCGTTGGTGGTGATGTGAGTGAGTGGTGCTGGTGTGCTGAGGTGTGAGAGCGAGTGGAGTGCTACTGATGAAAGACTGACTGTAGATGGTGGCTATGGCAGCGCTGGTGGTGGGGTGAAGGAGGGAGAGAGGTGTTAGTGGTGGTGATGGAAGGAGCATGGCGATTCCGGTGATGGATGGGAAATGGTGGTATTGGTGGTGGAAGAAAAGTGCAGTAGTGATGGTGAAGATAGTGTTAGTGGTGTTGGAGAATAGTGGAAGAGTGATGGCGGGATAATGTTGGTAGTGATGACGGTGATGGTGACATTAAACACTGACTTATATGAATTATGCCAATGAATCTGAATATAACCAAATTAAACGCAGTTGTAGAAATGAAGCACTGATATTGGCCATTTTCAAACTGAACTCAAAGTAGGAAACAAAGCAATGGAATCAAACACAACAATGAACAAGAATGAAAGGTAACGAGAAAGAAAGAGAGGGAGAAAATAAAGATATTAATAACAAGGACAAAACAAAAGAAAAGAAAACCGACCGGGAAACATAAACAAGGACACTTTAAGAAATTTAGAGTTAGGAACACTAAAAAAAAATAAATAAATAAATAAAAATCTAGATGATCGCTAGAGAGTACAAAACAAATATTATCAACAATAAGAAGCACTTAAAAAATGTGATGAGTTACGGGAATCGAGAAACTGACGGCAAAAAAGACAGATTATTATCGAAATTTTAAGAGAGAGGGAGAGTCTCGTACACCCGGCATTAAACGTGCACGAAAAAGAGGTCACGTGAATCTGAAAACACACACAACAATTACTTTTTTTCCCCTCCTCTCACTGAATTGTCAACGTGCACGAGAATGTTGACAAAACCTTTCACACATACAATACATTATGCATTCTTTTAACGCGCACATTCCACCCGTGATGTATCCAGTCACGATTTCCTTCATATTTTTCATTCACTTTTCCAGGGAGGAGTCGGTAGCGAGTGTACGTTCGGGCAAGTTAGTTCCGGTGTGGCCTGAGGAAGGTCCCTTTAGTTCGGGTATAAAGTGGACGTATCAGTCTTGGTGTGTGTCTCTAAATGGAGGTCAAGGATCATCCGATTTAAATTTGCATCTCGTCTATTTTCAGAACACCAAAACAAAACAAGCAAAATATTAAACACACACACACACACACACACACACACACACACACACACACACACACACAGTAATTTATTTATAAACACCACAACCTTCCCTGGTGACGCGCCTTTAATAGCAAGGTCTCTGAAACGCTTCTTGACACATTGTAAAGTTCGTTGCGTTAAAGATGCTCTGGCGATAAATACAAGTGTACTCCAACTCTATTCAGCAGCTCGATATTATTGCGTGACAGGAATCCACAGGCATTCGAACCCTGGTCCAACTATCGACAGCTCCAGTCCCTGACGTCACCATTGTTTACACTGTGGCATGTGGCGCTGGTCTGGCGGCCCTCGCCTCGCCGCCCGCCCGCCCTGTCACCTCCGTGTCACGACCTATCTATAGACCATGACGAAATGCCCGCCACCTTACTCCTACTACTCGGCAGGCACAATTTTCATTTTTATTTCTACTTTCTTTCGACTTCAAGTACGTGACGTTTCATATGTTCACAATCCTTGATGTTCAGATGTTCACCGCGTCCTGTGTCCCGCGGCACGTAACGCCAGATTGGGGCAATTGCCTCAGTCTCTCCCACATCCTAAATTCACTACGCTATGAAATTTTGATTCCGCGGCGTTCTTCTGGCCTGGCCACGCGGTGTGCCGTGGAAGGCGGCGAGGCCCAGCGGCGGTCCTTCTCCCGTCGTCCTCTGGCACTTATAACTTTCCTATTGTCATCTTCACTTATCAACATGTTTTCAATACTTGTATGGCGCCGCCTCGGAGTTAACGGTGTGTATTCTGGCGAAACAACATTAACCCGAACACACTGCACTGGTATTATAATATTATAGTCACTGGTGGCCAACAATCATTATGTTTCTTGTATTCGACATAAAAAAAAAATAAAAATAAATAACTACTGGAAACTTTCTCATGATGACAAACAAAACATATAACTGTTTACGCAGCATAAATTAATTAAACGTTTAATGTTTAATGGTTATGAGATTTAAGCCAGTCTGGCACTTCAGCGTTGAGGTCACGCTGGAGGCAGGGCCAGCGGCTCATCTCCCCGCGAGGATTAACACCAAGGGCACAGTGAGACACGAGATTACTTACTGCAACAAAATATTAGACGGAGCCTGAGGGCGGCACGGCGGCAACAAAGACGGGACGCGGGAGGCTGGTGCTGGCAACGCCCTGGAGTGACTGGCTGGTGGAGGGCTAAGCGACCACCGCATCACAGCTGGAAGGTTCAGGCCACACTGCCATGTTGTGTTTCAAGACAAAAACAAGTGTTGTTACCAACGGGGCGTGTAAGGAGGCGCGGCGGCACAACTCACAGCACGCGAGAGCCACATGGCATCCAGCTGCATAATTAATTCGCGCCAAACTTGGGACGCGCCGCCGCCCAACACGTGCGCGCTAAGGAGGCAGTGACCATCACGACCTGCTTGTCTTGCCTGTACTGAAGGGCTGCTGGATAACGACCCTGCTTAAGACATTGCTGCGTGTGAGGAGCGGTACGAAACTGAGGCGACGGGGCCAGCGGACAGCGCGCTTGGTGGCCCGCGGTGAGGGCGGTGGCAGAAGCAACAGCAGCAGCAGCAGCAGCAGCGAACGGCTTCCACATGTTGCTCTGCCGAAGCCACAGGTTCCTGGGCGACGGCCAGCAAGACGCGGGCCGCTCCTGCTGGCTCGGTGCCTGGCTGGCGCCGCTGAGGTCATGCAAGGCGAGAATGCAACAAGTGTAGAGTTACCTGGCCAAGGGCTGGGTAGTGGTAGAGGTGCGGGCGAACCTCCGTGATGAGAGCCATGACCCTGGAACACTGCAGGGACGAGGGCGGGGCTGGCCGGCTGCTGCTACAACACTATCAGAGGCCTGGTGCTCACACGGCCGCCTCAGCCTGAGGGGGAAGTTGAGGGTTCCGATGGTGGTGGTTGTGGTTGTGGTGGCAGGTGTATTGGATTGTGGTAGTGATGGTGGTGGTAGTGGTGGTGGTGGTGGTGGTGGTAATAGTGGGTGGTGGTGGTGGTGGTAGTTGCGGCGGCGGCGGCGGCGGCTGTTGGAGGCTGGTATGATGCACAGTCCACGCACACGGGGGCACAGTCCACAGCGGCGAGGCCAGCACGCGACTACGAGGCCAAGCGGGGCGGTACCACGCCGCCCCACCCGCCGACCCATCGCCACGCCCCCGACCTCCGACCCAGCCAATCACTGCGCAGAAACCTCCGCCCGCGCCGTCGCCATGGCAACCACGCACACACCACATAAATCTGATAATACACACTTTTCTCCCAGCCCGGCACGGATGCTGCTAGGGGCGCGGGCCAGGGGAGTGCCTGACCTGCCTCGCCGCCCCTGCCAGCTCCGCCACGCCGCCCTTGTCAGCCCCACCAACATGCCCCTGCACGCTCCTCCACGCACACCACGGCAGTCTAGCGCCACCATCCCGCCCCTGCCAGCCCAACACACCGCCCTGCCGCCCCCAACAAAACATCCCCGCCCCACACCATGCCATCCTCACCGCCCCCACCACTCCTGCCGCCCACCATGAATCGCCACCCCACCACGTCGCTCGTCATGCGGTCCCCTCGTCTCCACTCTCTCACCGCCCTCACCACGCCGGCCGCACTCCACCACCCAAACACGCCACTCACCCCACCCACGCCACTCTCCCA
>NC_087181.1:2617500-2635000 GCF_035594125.1 Scylla paramamosain | reverse complement strand
GAAGCGCAGAGCCTAAATAGATGTGGAAGATGTGATGGAGAGCGAGAACTACAGTGATTGTAGTGGTGGTAGTGATGGCAACACACGAGGAGGAGGAGGTGGTATCGGAGTGATACGGGTGAGTGGAGGGGGACAGAGATGGGTGTGGCGGTGAAAAGAAATAGTAAAGTGTTAATGCATGTAGAGATCCCTGACTACCTGTCAAAGTGAAGAACTCTGGACACACCGGCAGCATGGCATGGAGGTGGTGTGAGGGCACTGCACTGTGGGCTCCTGACAGTGAAGTGCTTCATATTTAAGGCTGGGAAGCGAGCATCCTTACCACTCGCCACCATCACCGCCATTCACGCCAACTTTTGTATCCTTAAATTTTAAAACTTCCCATATTGGACATCATTCGTTTAAAGTAAGACTGAAGGTGTCGAATAACTATCATAACTGTCAAATTTTAGTTAGTATACAATGGGTAGAAAATAATGATGTAGCTATGATGATCTGGTAACTTTGATTTCTCGACACATTGACTCTATTTATCTTTCAATCCACACCATATATGTTCATATATTCTAATTACCTATTCAACATACCTGCTGGGCGTTGACGAACAGGCAGGTAATAGTAAGTACCCCGCAAGGCACACGACCCACCACAGCTCATACAACACAGCCGGCAGCGCTGAGTGGAGTGAGTCGCACTGCTTCGGTTTCTTCATTCGAAGCCGTTCGGTACTTGAGTGCTTTATAAGGGCTTGAACAACGTGGGTTTGATAAATGCACCAAGATTTCATGTGTATGAGGTGACGGTGAAGGCGGCGCCATACTTGAGAGGCAGCAGATTAAAACCCAGGTTCGTAAGAGAGCCAATCATTAAAGGGCGGATTCAGACTCGCCAGGCACACAACACAACACACGCGACAATACCAGGCAACACCAAACACACCAAAACAACGCCACAAGCAACACCAAACACACCAAAACAACCTCAACCAAAAACAAGGTGGAGCAAAGAGGGACAACACAATAAAATCTGCCAAACAAACAACTGATGGCATAAACGCGGCCTGCGTGTTTTGCAAACATTTCAAAAGGAATATTTTCACGTGGGCGGCGTCCACCCTCCGGCACGGCCCGCTCGTCCATGGGGAAAAACACGGGAAAAAAAATTATCTCACTGATGTGGTTCAGCAATTAGGGAATTATGGTCAGGGCGGGCGGTGAGCAGTGGGACTAATGGGCGGGTGTGTTGTCTCCCCAGGCGGCCCCGCAGCGCCACAACACAACACAACATAGCTCCACAACACACCCCGCCCCGCACCTCCCGCAACACGTGCCCCTGCTCCGTCACTCACCGTTAAAGGGATCAGTATGTGTGTGTGTGTGTGTGTGTGTGTGTGTGTGTGTGTGTGTGTGTGTGTGTGTGTATAATATATATATATATATATATATATATATATATATATATATATATATATATATATATATATATATATATATATATATATATATATATATATATATATATATATATATATATATATATATATATATATATATATATATATATATACTTCTTTTTTTCCGTCAGAGTCGTGACTTGATTTGATAACACGTGTGCCTAAAATAGAAAGCATTAATGTGCCTGAGTTGACGCGGGTCTCGAAAAGAGTCGCGTGCTTAATGGTAAAAGGCTCATCTACTCACATGCCGTTACACAAGGACTCTCTCTCTCTCTCTCTCTCTCTCTCTCTCTCTCTCTCTCTCTCTCTCTCTCTCTCTCTCTCTCACACACACACACACACACACACACACACACACGCACACACACACAAACAAAAGAAAAAAAAAACGCACCTACACACACACACACACACACACACACACACACACACACACACACACACACACACACACACACACCTACACATCCACACTCACACCCACCCTCCTACACACACACACACCCACCCACCTACACACACACACACACCCACCCACCTACACACACACACACACACACACACACACACACACACACACACACACACACACACACACACACACACACAAAGAGCCCAGAACAATATAAATACCTACTCCAGAGACCCACTGAAGCAACAGCCGTTTGTATCAAAGACCAACAGGATCCCCGGCATTGATGACCGCACATAAGAGGAGAGACTCACTGAGTATATATACGAGCTGGATACCGCTGCGGGGATCTGCCTTGTGGCGCTCTTCCCTGTGACAAAGTGGGAGAAGACTCTATCTATACCTACCTATACTCTATTCCCTTGTCTCTCCCTCTCTCCTCTTACTATCACATGCCCATCTCCAGTCCTCACTCAGATTCCCTCCCATCTGAGTGCCGCGTTTCCCAGGAGTCTCCTTCAGCGCGCCGCGTCCAGCAAGGCTCCGGCGTTATGTCTTTGGATTTGTGACTCTAGAGAGGCGTTTTATGGAGGCCGGGGCCGGGAGGGGAAAACAGGGCCAGATAGAAAAGGGGGAAAGAACGGAGGGGAAGTGAGGTGGAAGAGAGGTCATGTGGGACTACAAAAATAGGGGAGTTTTTTTTTTTTTTTTAACTGTGTGTGTGTGTGTGTGTGTGTGTGTGTGTGTGTGTGTGTGTGTGTGTGTGTGTGTGTGTGTGTGTGTGTGTGTGTGTGTGTGTGTGTGTGTGTGTGTGTGTGTGTGTGTGCTTGGGGGGGAAGGAAAGAGTAATGAGGGAGCATGCGGGGGAGAGGGAGGCAAGGAGGGGCATCCAACCAACACCAAATAAACTGGCGTTATTGGTTGTCACATA
Organism: Scylla paramamosain; assembly: GCF_035594125.1. Lineage (NCBI taxonomy): Eukaryota > Metazoa > Arthropoda > Malacostraca > Decapoda > Portunidae > Scylla > Scylla paramamosain. The sequence continues at coordinate 2,632,201 of NC_087181.1, read as the reverse complement.
AATCGGTGGGCGCGGCCGGGAGTATTGGGGAGGTGGGACGCAGACTTGTCCTGCTCCACCCTGCCTCCACCCACTCCCTGCTCCTCCTACTAACTCCACCTTGCCCCACCTTATCCCTCCTACCAAGCCCACCCTGCCTACCATTCCCTGTCCATCCACCATGCTCGCACTCACTCCCTGCCTCTCCCACCCACTCCGGTCAATCTTCACCTATTCCTTCTCCTCCCGTCCCACTCCTTGTCCATACCACTCATTCCACTTAACTCTCATCCACTCATTGCACTTGCCTCTCACCCATTCCCTATCCCTCCCACCCACTCCACTCACCTTACGTCCACTCTCAGTCCCGTCCACCTACTATTCCACGCAACCCTGTCCCCTTCTATCCACGCCCAACCTACTCCACGAGAACAACTTTCATCCTATCCTTGCCCCATTCCATCTTACTACTCCACATAGCTTCACTCCACTCAAACCCATCCCATCCCACCTTTCTATGTCATCTACTTCCCCATACCCATTCTGCTCCTATTTACTCTCCCATCCCGCCCCATCCCATCTTGTCACTCCACCCCAGCAGCCTTCACTCCGCCACACCCTCATCCCAGTGCGCCTCACTTCACCTCACCCCAACACTTCCTGCCCCGCTTTCTCTAACACTTTCTGCCCCAACCCACAACTGGCTCTCCCCCTCCCCTCTCCCCACCTTACGGCTCATTCACATGTATGTATGTTGCCGTGTGCTCCCCGCAACCCCCGTTCCCCAGTCTCTCTCTCTCTCTCTCTCTCTCTCTCTCTCTCTCTCTCTCTCTCTCTCTCTCTCTCTCTCTCTCTCTCTCTCTCTCTCTCTCTCTCTCTCTCTCTCTCTTCCGTAGTTCAAGGTTGTCTCGTCCACTGCGTCTCAGCTTTATTGCAATTTATGATGCAAAGGTGTGTTAGCGCAGCAAAATTTATTTGTTTGTTCTTGTAATGCTATATATTCGCGTTAAAAGTCCTCGCCACAATGAGTAAATACGATGCGGCTCCAAAGGGCTGAAAACTCTTGCGTGAACACAAAAATGCTGCCTGTGGGTAATTTTGTACGGGATTATTTTCCGCCTCTCGCGTTACCTTTGTTGGGTTACTGCGGAGTGCAGTGCGACCTCTTGAAATTTGAGGTTTGCGGGAATAAAAAGTTTCCATCACAACTGAAACCAAATCAACTGAAATACCAAAGTGACAACCGCGCCCCAGGACGGCCGGTAGGCGGCGCCAAATCCCGCGTGAGCGTGCCGGCGAGAGCTGGGACGCAAATAGCTGTGGATTTTTATAAAGGGTGTAATTGCTTCCCGAAGTCCCACCTGCGCCAGACGAGGCCCGCAGCGGACAGCGTTCACCCGTTTTCTGTCTCGCCGTGACTGTGATGCTTGCCTTGCCACGGGGGACTTAGAAGTGTGAGCAAGTTTTAGACCTATATTTATTTTAATGGCAAATAATGTTACTTATTGTCCGCTTGTAATTAAGTTATGATAAAATTATTCACAAATGACTTATTAAGTGAGGACGTTATCAATACACATGCTCAGAAAGGCGGGTGAAAATGCACATTATCGTTTGAGATGAGATGAAACTTTTCCATGGTGTATTAAGTGTGCGAGATGATCTTAGCTCTAAACATACTTCCTCTACACATCAAAGTTGCGGTGCTAAATTTTTAAATCAATCAACCAAATCCAGAACATATGCTTCCCCATAATTAGAGCGATGGATTGATGAGCTTATTATAAACATTAAAATTACCACGAAGGCTTTACACGGGTGACACACGTATTAAGATGTGCTGCCCCTGTACACACTTCCAGCAGTGTGAAAAAAAAAAAAAACATTACGAACATTAAAGTTTATATAATCTCTCTCTCTCTCTCTCTCTCTCTCTCTCTCTCTCTCTCTCTCTCTCTCTCTCTCTCTCTCTCTCTCTCTCTCTCTCTCTCTCTCTTTTTTTTTTTAAGTGGAAACTTTACATGCGGCAAAATGTGTGCTTCTTTTCTGACATCTGTTGGCACGACGTAAAAAAAAAAAAAAAAAAAAAACTCCATATGAAAGCCAAATGTGACAATTAAGACTCCTACACGTATCAAAACGTACACACAGTTTCCACACGCGCAAGCAAAAATGTCATGTAAAAGTCGGAGTTTTTGCAGCACACAGGAATACCATATGAGTGTATCATTCGTTTGTCCCTCCGCCGCCTAGAGCTGGACAGCCCCCGCCAATCAGGAACGGCGACCCCCTAGCGGCGACCTGGCGCATCCCTCACTCACGCCAGCTAATCAGGAGGTAAATCAGAACCTCACCTGGTCACCTGTTTATTCACGCACACTCTCAACGCTCTTGTTAGGCACTATTTTCTTTTTATTAATGTTTATCAAATATGCGATAGATACAATGTCAGAAAAATAAAACTCTAGTCTGTACATAAACTCTTTGCTTATTATATATAAAGCCAAAACTCCGAAGACTATTACACCCCTTCACCAATATAAACCCAATCCGTGGTCTTACTTTTTGACCGGTGATGGCAGGACACGTCTTACTTCACTTGGGTAACCCTGAAAATTTTACTAAGACAAGATAAAACTAGAGTTACTTCTCAGCTTAAATCCCTATTCGGGGTCGCTGTTTTTATTCGGAATGAGCCTTTTCCAGGTGTTTCTGCCTTATGTCATTCTTTCGCTTATCCCTTCGTTTCTCGTGTCTTCTTTCCGCCCCATCCTGTGTCTTCCTCTTCGTCATTTTCGATAAAACTACAGTTATTAAATGGCTTCAAACACTCGGCCACACCTTTCGCTGTCTGCAGTGACTGTTGAAATGTTACTCTAAGCATGCATAAGACCGCTGAGCTTGACAGGAATCCATGGTGATGAAAGGGTTTACTTCAGTTGCGAATTTTTTATTTATTTATTTATTATTTATTTTTTTTTAAGTGGACTGTGAAGATTAGTTTATGAATTAGTGTATTGCGCCACAACAACAATGTCACAGCGTTACTCATTGCGACACAGGCATACAATTTACATCTTCCTTATTATGAACTCAATTCCTTTTTCTTTTTCTCCGTCCTCTCTTGCAAGATCTTAGCGCCATTGTGAAGAAAAAAAAATCATGATCATCACTCGCAGCATCGGTAATGTTCTCAGCCTTTCAAATAGCATCATCAGTAGCACATTAAGCACAAAGATCAAGAACATCACCCGCACATCATCACACATCATCACACATCATCACCATCATCATCATCATCATCATCATTTCAAGGCGATTCATCAGGTCCAGAGGAGTAGAGATAAGGCTGCCCTGCCCCACCGCCCTGCCTCGCCTCGCCCTGCCTCGCCTTGCTTCGCCCTGCCTCGCCTTTCCCACCTCGCCCTGCCTCCCTCTGTCTCGCCCTCTCCCACCTTGCCCTGCCTCGCCCTGCCCTCGCCCTGCCTCGCTCTCGCCTCGTTCTACCTCGCCCTGCCTCGCCTTCATCTTGCTTTACCTCGCCCTGTCTCGCCCTTCCTCGCCTCGCAGCTCTGAGGGTTTTCCGGACCATGAAATTTGACTCACAAAGTTTATCGAACGAGGCAACGAAGAACAAAAGTCACTCTACTCGAGGGTCTGCCACCGCGGCCTTCACTGCGCCTTACGATGGCCCAACCCGCGACGTGAATGGTAAGCCTTGACAGTGCCGCACCCCGTGTCCCTGTGTCCCTGTGTCAGTGGATCCAGTGCTTCTCGAATTCGTATCCTCCAGTTCCCTCCAGTCTCACTCCGTCCCACCAACCCCTGGAGACCTCTCTCATTGTAGTCTTCTTCACCACCGGCGCTTTCTTACTCCGCCTCCTTTCCTTGCTTCATTCCTCATCTTAACCCTGGTTCTCTTCCTTCCTTTCTAACTCCAGTCATCCCCCCGGTAACCCATCCTTCCTTTTCTTCCTCATTCTAGTTTGTTTCTTCCTCATTACATCCATTTTTTTCTTCCTCATTCATGTTTATGTTCCCTCCTCATCTTCACCCTCCTTCTATCATCCCATCCTCCCTCTCCTTCCTTATCTTCTCCTGTTCCCTCTTCCTATCCACCCTTCTTCCCTCCCCAATTAATTTTTCTCTCCCTTTTCTCTTTTTTTTCGTTTCTTCCTCAACCATCCTTGCCTTCTAACTCTACAGCTTCTTACTTCCTCATCCCAACTTTCCTTCCTTCCTCACTCCATCCTTCCCTTCCTTCTTGAGTCCATCTGTCCTATCCTTCTTCAACCCTCTTTCGCTCCCTCCCTTCGTCCATCCCTCCGCCACTCTTCACCTCATTCTTCGGTTTCTTTTATTCTCTCCCTTCTTTATTCACCACATATTTTATCCCTCTTTCCTCCTCCTCCCCTTCATCTTTCTTTGCTCTTCTCTCGTCTCACTTCATTTTTCACCTTTCCCTCCCATCTTTATTTACCACACATCCCCCTCTTCTCTTGTTTTCTTCCACACCCTTCATCTTTCATTAATCTTACTTTTTCTTTCCCCTTTTTCAGTACACTTTACTTCACTATACATACCCTGCCTCATCTCTCCTATTCATCTCTTCTATTCTTTCACTCCCTTTATCTTCCATTACTCTTACTTCTTTTTTTCTGTTCTCTTTATCGTCCCTTATTCATTCATCCTCCCTACCTCGCCTACGTCACCAGCCAGCTTCTCCTCAGGACACGACCCACAAGACACAGATTCGAGTCTTCAGGTCAACTTACTGGAACACGTACACGAGACAAGAGACAACCAAGGACGTGAAAGAAAAACACAACATACAAGGCACATCATCTAAACTTCCTCGTCTGAGTTTCCATGAATGTGACATCGCCAATGGGATCGAACGCCGTTGTTTGCTGAATGCTAAACTCTTATCAATTATATCTTAAGTTATTTTCTTATATATTGGAGCTGCTGGGGAGAAATATGCTGATGGTACTGATAGTTACTTTCATTCATATGGACTTGACATATGTACTGGTCCACTATAATCTAATGTACTCTAGCCAAACCTAAATTAGAACATAAGAACATAAGAAATAAGGGAAGCTGCAAGAAGCGACCAGGCTTACACGTGGCAGTCCCTAACCTACCTAACTTAAGATATCATAACCAAACCTAATCTAATCTAGCCTAACCTACGTGACCTAAGATACTGTAACTTAACTTAATCTAACCTAACCTAACTCTGAGGCAACTGCACCACTACTATATTAAGAATACGAGACAATGGTTAAGGATTTACTCCCAAAATTTAACTTCAATCACCTCACATACTTAAATTTTTGTTACTACATTCGACACTGCCCTTGCCACCTACACACCTGACCTTAAAATACGAACACAAACTCGAAATACCTAAAACATGATATTACGAATACGAGATATGATGGATAGGATATTACCACAAAATTTGCTTCACTTCTCTTTTCATACTCAGATTTCCTTCATCAGTCGCTCTACGCCCAAGACACTGCCCTTTCCACATACACACCCACCCTCCCCGACTGCTACTGCCTGTGCTATCCGAGGCCACACTTCAGTCTGTGGTGGAGGACGGACCGTACATAAGCTATTCATGTATTTGCTCTTCCTTACGTATGATCGATAAACCAGTCGATAAATGGATACGCTGGAAACCCAGGTAAGGTGAGGCGTTGTGACCTGGGTGGCGTACATGTGCTCTGAGGTGAGGTTTTATAGCCAACGCACAAAAAAAAAGCAAAGTAAACTGCCGCACTCATTTCCGTCTTTGCCAAGAATAAGTCGAAACCAAAATTTAATGTCTAGTTCAAATCCCTGAACAAAAGTTAAGTGAGCAATAAAAAAAAAAAAAAAAAAAGAAAAGGAAAAAAAAAAAATCTCTCTCTCTCTCTCTCTCTCTCTCTCTCTCTCTCTCTCTCTCTCTCTCTCTCTCTCTCTCTCTCTCTCTCTCTCTCTCTCTCTCTCTCTCTCTCTCTCTCTCTCTCTTCTAATGTGCCATGCTGGAAACACCTCTTCACAAAACAAGACCACATTCCTGAACACCTCGTCTTCGTACACACTGCAATGGAAATCATTTAGAATTTTAAAGGATGTGGTGGTGGTAGTGGTGCTGCAATGGCTGTGTAGTTATAGTAGTAGTTGTTGTTGTTGTTGTTGTTATTGCTGTACCGGTCTTTACACGATTATTCTAAGTGCTATTATCTGTACCTTTCTCCCCTTTGTCTTCTCTGATTTTTTTATATATATTTTTTAGGTTGCTTCCACGATTCTAGTGATATATCAACAACGATTCAACATTACCAAAAAGAAGAACACCAATGAGACCACGATTAATAACTTTTACGGCCTTTGAAATGAGCGTTTAAGAATAGACGCCCTTCAAGGAACACAACTAAACACACAGGCGACAAATGGAGGCGCAAGTTAAGTCCGTCCATCTGTCTGGGACGTTCTGGGACATTATACGTTTCCGAGACGCGCCGCTAACAAAATCATTAACTCGGACCTAATCGTGCAAGTTGGAGACCAGTGGGAGCTTGTATGATCATGTGTGTGTGTGTGTGTGTGTGTGTGTGTGTGTGTGTGTGCTGAGCGCCGTCTGATGGGGTCCCTAAGAGGCTATGATGATCCCTAAGTGGCAACAGGTAGTGGATGGTGGATAATGATGGCCGCTGGATGGTAGTGGAGGAAGTGGAAGCAGGCAGTTAGGTGTGCGGTGCTAAAGAGTGTGGTGGTGGTGGTGGTGGTGGTGGTTGTTATAGTGGTTATGGTTGTGATAGTGGTGATGGTGTTACAGTGGTTGTGGAAGTGGTGGTGGTGGTGATGGTGGTGTTGCAGTTTACAGTGGTTGCAGAAATGGTGGTGGTGGTGGTGGTGGTAGGTGATAAAGGCATGGTGTTAAGTGAATGAACGAATATGTAAAATTAATACACACTGGTATGAACTATAAATGCCATTTTACTGCACACACAAAAATCGATGCAATGGTTAAACTGATTGTTGCTGGAATTACCACCATCACCACCACCACCACTATCACCACCACCACTAGCACCACCATCACCATCACCACCACCATTTCTACTATACAGTATCATTAGAAAAAAAAAAACTAAGATTCGAAGTAGAGCGAATATACTTTAAAAAAAAAATAAATAAATAAATTAGCATTGCCAGAAACACACAGTATATTACGTAACAGTACACTGGGCTTAACAAAACATATAAAAAAAAATAAGTCAGTCGTTTTATATCCCAATGCAGAATTTTATAGAAAAGTCAAAGGAGTGTTTTAGTCTTTTCAATCCAATAATAGCTGATATATAAAGCTTAAAGAATTACAAGGAAAAATAATAATAATAATAATAATAATAATTGTATATGTCTTTGTCCGACTATTTTCAGTGTTTTGAAATGTACATTTATCTTTTTGTCTTTTATTTTTCAATCCAATGTTTCAGTGACTTTTATCTTTATTTTTTTCCTTGCATTTTTTTTTTTTTAGCTTATAAAAAATACCTCAGGAGCTAAGCTAATCACCACTCCCATCACCACCCATCACCGACCATCCTCCTCCCCTATCATCACCCATCACTACCCATCATCTTTCCCCATCATCCACTCATTACCAGCAATCTTCGCCTCCCATCACCACCCACCACAATGTTTCATCTCCCATTTGTCCCCATCATCTTTTCCTATCACCACCCATTGGCACTCGCCACTTCCCATCAATGTTTATCTATTTCCAGTTACCTCTTAGCAACCCCATCACTACTACTATTACTACTACTACTACTACTACTACTACTACTACTACTACTACTACTACTACTACTACTACTACTTCTACTACTACTACTACTCCTACTACTACTACTACTACTATTACTACTACTACTATCATTACGTTTGATGCTATTATTCCTCCTCCTCCTCCTCCTTCTCTTCCTCCTCCTCCTCCTCCTCCTCCTCCTCCTCTTGTACCTCGTTACGCTAAGTAGGATTGTTGTTGTCTGTTCTTTCCTTTGTATTCCTCCTTATCCTCCTCCTCATCCCCCTCCTCCTCCTCCTCATCTCTCTCCTCTTCCTACTTCTACTACTACTACTACTACAACAACAATTACCACACCTCCTCTTATTACAACAACCGCTGCTACTCACAACACCACTACTACCACTATCACCACTCCTACCACTAATAACACTACCAATACAACCAATACAACCACCATCACCACCATCATTACCACTCCCAAGAAGAGAACCCTTTAATAAAACACCATCTTGTACGATCTTATGCGCGAATCTTATGTGAGAAGCATAACCGTATTTCGCTCTTCCCGCTTGCTAAATTAAAGACGCCATAGAAATTAGCCGCACCAAGGCCTCGAAAGGGCTGGTAAGAGTCTAAAATCCAATCTTGGGACAATCTTGGAGTCCCTCGTGACCGTGATGGCGCTGGTGGTGGTGGTGGTGGTGGTGGGTGAGGTGGCAAGGAAGCAGAAGAGAGGAGAGATAAAGGAAGAAGAGAGAAGGAAGAAGATAGGGGAATAGAAGGGAGGAGAAAGAGATGAAGGGTAGGATAGAAGAGGAACAGAGAAGACAATAATAAGAATGGAGAAGATGAAACGGGGAAGAAAAGAAGGAGGAGAGGTAAATGAAGAACATAGAGAGAATACAATGAGAAAGGAGATGAGTAAGATGAGGGAGAAGTGGAAGATGGAGAGAGAGAGAGAGAGAGAGAGAGAGAGAGAGAGAGAGAGAGAGAGAGAGAGAGAGAGAGAGAGAGAGAGAGAGAGAGAGAGAGAGAGAGAGAGAGAGAGAGAGAGAGAGAGAGAGAGAGAGAGAGAGAATGATGAGAGATGATGATGATGGTGATAATGATGATGATGATGATGATGATAATAATGATGATGATGATGATGATGATAAAGATGAGAAAGAGAAGGACGAGGATATGGAGGAGGAGGAGGAGGAGGAGGAGGAGGAGGAGGAGGAGGAGGAGGAGGAGGAGGAGGAGGAGGAGGAGGAGGAGGAGGAAGGCAGGGTGGGGCAAAGGGATAGAGCCAAGTTGGATGAGAAATTAAGCTTCAGAATTGCGTGGGAAAAAAAAAAAAATGAGAAGAAAACGATCAGAAACGGGAGGAAGGACGTTACGTGATAATGATTTTTCTTTATCGTAATTATGCAGGAAAAAAAAAAAAAAAAGTTAATAAGTACGGAAGGAAATTTTTGGAAGAAGGAACATAACCATAGACCATGGGACAAAATTGTATGAATTCTCGCCCCCCCCCCCCAAAAAAAAAAAAAAAAAAAAAATATCCCACAAATTTGAAGGAAAAATAAATGTGAAATATATTATATGTAGAGAGAGAGAGAGAGAGAGAGAGAGAGAGAGAGAGAGAGAGAGAGAGAGAGAGAGAGAGAGAGAGAGAGAGAGAGAGAGAGAGAGAGAGAGAGAGAGTCACACGAACGAATAACAAAGAACAAACCTACGTATTGAGAAAACAAAATATAAACTAAAAAACAAACAAATACCGGAGAGAGAGAGAGAGAGAGAGAGAGAGAGAGAGAGAGAGAGAGAGAGAGAGAGAGAGAGAGATTAGAATACATAAGGGCTCGCTGGAGTAGGAGGAAGAGGACACTTGAGGAGCGGGCAAGACGTCTGGTGCAGCTGTGGTAAGCAGATCCACGTATATCACAGTCCACCTTGAAATAATACGATTAAGGGATTTGTTTGGCTAAAAAAGAAAATGGAAAGAAAAGAGAGACAGAAGGTGATACGTTTTCTGAGAACGAGAAGGTAAGATTTACAGCGGAAAAGTAATGGAAGGAAGCGCCACTGAACGATTAGTAATGTTGAAAAAAACACCGTAATTGAGGAAAACTAAAGAATAAGTAACGCGGTAATGAATGGAGAAGTGGGATCAGAGTGAAAAGTAGTGGAGATTTACTAAACATAAGACATTGTGAAGAAGGTTTAATAGTCAAGGGAGATGAAGAGAGGAGTAACAGAGAGGGAAGGACAATGATTGGAGGAGGTGGAGGAGGAAGAGGAATTACACAGAAGAAAATGCCGATCTGCAATTGAATAAGAGGGATAATGGGAACAAAGCAGCTGCCAATGGATTAACTCAGAGGAGAATAGACACATGCAGGTGCGTATTATTCATGCAGGGAAGAGTTGTGGGTTTTGCATACGTAGAATTAAAAGGGGATTATATAGGAAAGTGATGTACTTTTAGTGGGTGATAAGCATGCTCTCTCTCTCTCTCTCTCTCTCTCTCTCTCTCTCTCTCTCTCTCTCTCTCTCTCTCTCTCTCTCTCTATCTATCTATCTAACACACACGAGAAAAAAAAATACGTAAAAAAGAAACATAGATATATTAACCAAAAAAGGTAAATAAACTGGCGATTGTGGTTGATAAATGCGCGCGCGCACAGACACACACACACACACACACACACACACACACACACACACACACACACACACACACACACACACACACACACACACACACAAAAAAAAAAAAAAAAATTGTATATACGTAAAAAAAGTAAAGCTAAATAATAATAATAAAAAAAAAAACAATAAATTAAATACCGATTGTGGTTAATAAGTACACCCACACACACACACACACACACACACACACACACACACACACACACACAAAGAAGAGGTCGGAAACATGAGGCGGGGCTGCAACACTTCCCACCATTCTGCACATCGCGGCTCGCAACACTAACTTAATATGCAAAATTATGCATGATGCGGACATTCTCCTTGGCAAGTTAACTGTTTGAGCCGGAATATGAAACAACTCACTCCGAACACCGAGTCCCCCGCCCAATTTGTACACGACACCCAAATAAGCCGGTAAGATGAAGGTGAGGAGACTAACAGCCGCTCTCCTGTCCTCCTGGCGCCCTTTCGTCCTCCTTCCTCATCACGCAAGATTGAAATATCTGGAAACTTTGCTCTTATCCATGTATTCCTGTGCAAGTAGATGTGGTGTAAGGGAAAATGTAAGCTTATGCCGTGGTATATAATTTCAGCTGTTAAGTATGACAGTTATATTGTGATTTATTGGAAGTTAAAGGATTCGATTTTAATGCATCCCATGAATTTCTTATTGATTGGTTGAAAATAAAGCGGTTGTAACATAGTGTTATTCATAAAAGATTATTGACGTTAGAAAAAAAAATGTAAGCCACCTGTGACGAGAACAGCCACAGTGAGTAAGATTTAAAGTGCTTTGAGGTCTTGCCAGAAAGCACTGCATTGTATAGTCGCGGTCAGAGGGATAGTAATGCTATACACTTACCCTCACTGTATTTAGCATTGCTCCTGACTCGTAACTCCGACTTCTTGACAGTTTCCTTACAAGATTTGACACGTTTTTTTTTTTTTTTTTTTTTTTTAGATCATATCTGTTGACTTGTTGACCGTTTTTTTTTCTTTTTTGGTGTCCTATTCCATTTTTTCTTTATTTTCTTTGCGCTTGTCCCCCTCTAGCAACCCCCACTCATTCGAATTTAATATACACTCTCCTCGCCATAATTATCGTCAAAATGAAACGAGAGAGAGAGAGAGAGAGAGAGAGAGAGAGAGAGAGAGAGAGAGAGAGAGAGAGAGAGAGAGAGAGAGAGAGAGAGAGAGAGAGAGAGAGAGAGAGAGAGAGAGAGAAAAAAAAACATGCATCACTATCACCACTTTCATCATAATCACCACCATAACCATTCAGTGTTCACCGTTCATCATCACTACATCTACCATCACTATCACCACCATCACCACAACTGTCCTCTTTCTTGACCACCTCTACTTGTAACATCCCAAGCAATAATTTTAATACCTCCTCTTCCTCCTCGCCATCGTCCTTCTCCTCCTCTTCCTCCTCCTCTCATACACTTAGACCTTCACCCACAAGCTCATCAGCACACATACTTCTCAATACCACCACCTTTTCCTTCACCTCTTCCTCCTCCTCCTCCTCCTCGTCCCTCCCACACACTTAGGCCTGATTCCCCACCTGCGTCTCTCACCTACACTCTTCACAGCCCCTCAGTCCCCCCACGCCACACTCGCCAGACATTCATTTCTCCTCAAGCACGTGTTATTTGCTTATTTCGTGACCTTGGTGCTGTAATGGATGGAAAAATAATGTGAAAGTTTTTTTTTTTTTTTCTTTTTTTTTTCAGCTTAACAATGGTGCTTATATATAATTCAGATTAGATTAAATGGAGTGAATTTTTGTGCAATTATCTATTTATTTGTGTGTGCTTTTATCTCTCTCTCTGCTTGTCTGTGTTTATTAGTGTATATTTGTAGTGTATATTTGTGTGTTAATTTGTAGGTCTATCTATAGTATTATATATAAACATACAAATCAACACACAAAATACACACTAATAAACACAAAACACATATATTAAAACCCACCCATTCGTCCGTATATCTATAAAATTATATAACTACTTATTTATTTGTTCGTGTTTATCATTGAACATTTGTGTCTATTGATTTATATATCTGCCTGTAATCCATCCCTCAATTAATAGATGCATGCGTCTATATAACTATTTTGTGCATGTATCTATCTATTTATCTCTCATGCCTTTATTTATCTATCAGCATGCCTATCTATAAACATACAAAAATATATACATTGCACGCTATCACATAATTCACGTGAGTTTAGAATTATTCAAAGCCTTTATACCAACAAAGATTTACACACAGATTACTGACATCACACACACATACACACACAGCACACACACACCACACAACACATACACACAACACATACACACACAGGTAAGCATTCTGTCATGATGGAGTCGTCAGCGTGACTTTCAATTAACCATTCATATCAGTAAGTATTAATTGTGGACTGGCTGCCAATACCGCCAATATCACTGTGATTAATTATAACCCAGTCATCCTCGGGTTATCAGTCCGTCTTCCGTCCCCGCCCGCCAGTCAAGATCCGTCTGTCTGTTTGCATACTTTCTCTTATTAGTTCTCTCATTCTCTTCTTTAATTGGACGCATCTCCTCTGATTTTTATTAGGTCGCCTTTCATTTCCTCTTTGTGATTCATATTTGTCTGGTATCAGTTCGTTTTCTGTTCGTATCTGTCTGTCTGTTCGCGTGCCTGGCTGTCTGTTTATATATTATATCACTATTTGTCATTCTCTTCTTTAATTGGAAGCAGCTGCTCTGTTTTTATTGGTCGCCTTTCATTTCGTCTTTGTGATTTATATGTATCTGTTATCAGTTTGTTTCCTGCCCCCTCCTGTCTTTCTGTCTGGCATGGTTTTCTTAGTATTTCTAATTTTATTCTTTACCTGCATGTATTTCCTCATATTTTCATTAGTTGTTTTCATTCGTCATTGTGATTTAAATTTCCCTCTTATCTTGTTTCCTGTTCCAATCCGGCAGTCTGTCTTTTCGTTAATAAGTGATCTTAATATTTCAATTTTTGTTCTTCAATTGGGTCCACCTATCTTTTTTTATTTTTTTTTATTACTCATTTGGAATAAACTTTGTGTTTTCATGAATCTTTGCTCACTCTGTCATCGCTTTTTTTTTATGTTTCTTTCTCTGTCTGTCTATCTGTTTGCATACATAATCCTATTAATTAATTCATTCTTATCGAAGTGGACGCATCTCTTCAGGTTTTTATTACTTGTTTTGCATTCATCTTTGTGTTTTGCGTGTCTTTCTTCACCTCGTCTCCTGTCTATTTGTCTGTATTTGTCTTTCTGTTTGAACATTTCTTTTTTCATTGATTATCTCATTCCTTTATTCAATTTGAAACAACTTTTTTTTATCATTCCTTTTCATTCATCTTTGTTTCCTATCTTTATCATTGATCACTTTACCTTCGGTTTATCACTGTTTGTTTATACGTTTGCGTCTTTGCATAATCTTTTTCATTAATTCTTTCATTCTCATTAGGTCATCATCATTCATCTTCTTTCAGCTCTGTTTTCTTTGTATCTTCTGTCACTTTGCCTTCCGTCTCTCTCTGTCTCTATGTTTGTCTGTTTGTTTGGACACCATTCTTTGATTAATTTCATAACGCGTCTTCACTCATCTTTGTGCTTTCTTCTTTGTTTTTTTTTATTTCTTATTTCTTTTCTTTCTTTTTACATCTACAGTCTTTTATTGTGTTGTTTCCCTCGTCCACACTTTAATTTCCCTTCTTTTAAAACGTGATTCTCCTCTTGTACTCCTTACGTTCACTTCCTCTCGTCTTTGTTTAGCAATTCTAATTAGTTTTCTCTTTTGCACTCTTTCCCACTTTCCCTTCCTTCGCGAATAAGTACTTCCCTCATTCCTCCAGCTCTTTGTTCTCCTCTCTCTCTCTCTCTCTCTCTCTCTCTCTCTCTCTCTCTCTCTCTCTCTCTCTCTCTCTCTCTCTCTCTCTCTCTCTCTCTCTCTCCCCGGCCTTATTCCCCCTCTTCTTTTACCTCCATCCCTCCATTTTTCCACGTTCTTCCCTTTCTCCCTAACCTCTTCTCTCCTCCTCCCTTTTCTTTCTCCCGCTCCCTTACTTTCTTCCATTTTCTCCAATTATCTCTAAACGTTGAGGAATCGCCCGATGAATACCGCCGCCCTCCACCCAGCAACTCAATATTAAGACTCCACCCCTCCTTACATCACT
>NC_087181.1:2570000-2602500 GCF_035594125.1 Scylla paramamosain | reverse complement strand
AAAGATTACGATTCTTATAACTGAAAAAAAAATATATATCACTAAAACTTAATTATCTTGAGTTCCGTTTTTAGCTTCTGTCTAGCGATTTTACTCTGTCAGCGTGTCTGGGTATCTATCTGCTGGGCTACCTGTCTATGTCTTTCTGTCTGTCTACCTGTTTGGTTGGCTCTGTGTCCAGGTCTATTTGTACATCTATCTCGCAATGTGTCTCTTCATGTGGGCTTGTCTTTCTGGTTAGTTCTGTCTATCTGTCTGCCTGCCTGATGGTCTAGCTGGTTTGTTGGTTCTGTCAGTCTGTCTTTCTGGATGGCTTTTTGGCTGCCTCTCTGACTGACCTATTGACTGACTGAATGAATTACTGGCCGAATGACTTACTAATAGACTGAATGAATGGCTAAGTGACTGACTAACTAACAGACTGACCGAGTGACTGACTGACTGACCGACTGATTACTGGCTGAATGACTCTCTCTCTCTCTCTCTCTCTCTCTCTCTCTCTCTCTCTCTCTCTCTCTCTCTCTCTCTCTCTCTCTCTCTCTCTCCACCACCCCAACCCCCGCTAGGCCTAAGCAGGGTTGTTGATTGAAGGATTATTTAGCTTTGTAGTCCCGTCGCCTCTTCACCTAAGTCGAAGTGGCTGGCGATATATACATTAATGGACCGATGGCTCTTCAAACGCCAAGGTGTTACAGGGTCGCCGGTGAAAGCTCGGGCCCTTTTGAGACGAGTGGGTCACGAGTGGTAGTGAAAGGTATGAGCGATCATCAATTCACACTGAGATGAAACGCCCTTCAGGAAGTTGCCTCTCTCCTGTGTCCCTTCACTTTTATTTTAAAGCCAACTCTGAAAGACCCTTACACTCATCGCTTCCACTCACCCAAATACTGGCGAGAGAGAGAGAGAGAGAGAGAGAGAGAGAGAGAGAGAGAGAGAGAGAGAGAGAGAGAGAGAGAGAGAGAGAGAGAGAGAGAGAGAGAGAGAGAGAGAGAGAGAGAGAGAGCATAGGTAACGAAATACTAGTTCCGAAACAATGAAACGTGTTAAGATGCTGATTTACGTGACACACAATATTCTACTCTTGAATGAATGAATAAATAAATAAATAATAATAAAAAAAAAAACAGGGAATTAGGAAGGTAATGTGCATCTTCATCCTATATCGCTGTAATACGAAGCTAAGGAGGCGTAGAAATATTTACTTATTTATTTATTTTTCGTGTAGGAGGAACATTGGGCAAGGGCAACAAAAAACCGAAAAAAAATAGAATAAAAAAATATATAAAAGCCCACTGAGATGCCGGTCCCCGAATAGGGTGCGAAGCGGTAATCAAAAATTGAAAGATAAGTGTCTTGAAATCTCCCTCTTGAAGGAATTCAAGTTATAGGAAGGTGGAAATACAGGAGCAGGCAGTGTATTCCAGAGTTTACCAGAGAAAGGGATGAATGATTGAGAATACTGGTTAACTCTTGCATTAGAGAGGTGGACAAAATAGGGGTGAGAGAAAGTAGAAAGTCTTGTGCAGCGAGAACGCGGAAAGCCAGGAGGAATGCAATTAGCAAGATCAGAAGAGCAGTTAGCATGAAAACAGCGGTAGAAGATAGCTAGAGATGCAACATTATGGCGATGAGAAAGAGGCTGGAGACAGTCAGAGAGTCAGGGAGTCAGAGAGGAGTTGATGAAAAGAAAAAACAAAGAAAAAAAAATGTTTCCACCCTGTCTAAAAGAGCGGTATGAGTGGAACCTCCGCGACATGTGAAGCATATTCCATACATGGACGGATAAGGCCCTTGTAAAAAATTAGCGGCTGGGAGGTGGAGGTACATATGAGAAAAAAACTGGCGGAGACGTCTCAGAGGACCTAACTTCATAGAAGCTGTTTTAGCTAGAGATGAGATGTGAGGTTTCCAGTTTAGATTATAAGAAAAGGATAGACCGAAGATGCTCAGTGTATGAGAGGGAGACAGACAGTTGAGTGTCATTGAAAAAGAGGGGATAGTTGTCTGGAAGGTTGTGTCGAGTTGATAGATGGATGAATTAAGTTTTTGAGGCATTGAACAATACCAAGTTTGCTCTGCCCCAATCAAAAATTTTAGAGAATTCAGAAGTCAGGCGTTCTGTGGCTTCCCTGCGTGAACTGTTAACTTTCTGAAGGGTTGGACGTCTGTGAAAAGACGTGGAAAAGTGCAGGGTGGTATCATCAGCGTAGGGGGAAGAGATGCAGATTGTGAAGGAAGACAGAGATAGAGAGAGGGAGTTAGAGGAAAATTAAAGGATGGATGGTAAGAAGGATGAGGGAAGAAGGCAGGAAGGGAGAGGAAGGAAGGAGAAGAGGAGAGGACAAAGAGAAAGGAAAGAAGGAAGGAAGGAAGAGAGAAGGATGTGAGTGGAAAACAAAAAAAATGAAGATAAAATAGATGGAATGAATGAATAAATGAATGAATGAATAAAATGAATAATGGAGAGAAGGAAGGAAGTAAGGAAGGAAGAAAAGGAAAAAATAAGGAAAAATGAAAACAAGAAAAGTACGAAGAAGGAAAAGAAAAAAAATGATAAGAAAAATAAAGGATAGGAATGGAAAAAGGAAAACAAGAGGTAAAATATGAAGGAAAAAAATGAAAAAAAAATAAAGAAGAAAGGAAGAAATGAAAAACAAATGACTGTGATTGGAAGAACAAGAGAAGGAGAGGAGAGAAAGAATGGTAAATGAAGAAACGATGGCGGGAGAGAGCAAACGAAGGGAGGAGAGAAAGTGACAATATGATATGGAGGCAAATTAAAGTAGGCAGAAAAAAAAGAAAAATATGAAGAACTTTATAGAACGAAAAGGGAGATAAAAAGAAAATGGAAGTAAAGGTATAAAAATTAACACGAAGGAAAATAAAGCTGAAGATGGGAAGAAGAAATGAAGGAGAGATAAACCGAATATGAGTGAAGGAGGGAGGGAAAGAAAAAAAAAAGCTAAGGGATAAAGAGAGGAAGGAAAGTGGAGAGAAAAAATATGGAGGAAGGCATGGAGAGATTGACAAGGGAGTAAGGAGGTTAGTTAAGGAAGGAAAAAGAAGGAGGAGAAGAACAAGGAGGGATGGAGGAAAGGAAATGATGGCCCTGAGGGAGTCCGTCCAAGGAAACAAAGGAGAAAACATGTCAAAGAAAACGGAGAGAAAAGCAGAGAGAGAAAAAAAAAAAGCACACACACACACACACACACACACACACACACACACACACACACACACACACACACACACACACGGAGGAGGAGGAGGAGGAGGAGGAGGAGGAGGAGGAGGAGGAGGAGGAGGAGGAGAGAGAGACAAAGAGGCAGTGATCTCATTAGCGACCGCGTTTGTAGTGGACCATAAAAACTCGATATTTCAGAGCACCTGGGCCCCTTCCTCCTCCTCCTCCTCCTCCTCCTCCTCCTCCTCCTTCTCCTCCTCGTCTTCCTTTTCTTTCCTTGGCAGTTCCTTGTATTCAGAGCTTTCTTATCTCCCTAACTTGATTTACAACTTTTCCTCCTCCACTCATCTACTTCTTACATGTTGAATCTCCTCGCGTCCTTCGCTACATCTCTGCTCCCTTTCTTCGCCGCTTCTTCATCACCCACTTTTTCATTACCGTGGTTCATTAGCAAAATTTCACGTGGTGGAAATAAGAACGCGTGAGGTGAGGATTAGAGGACAAGGGGCAGACTTAAACACACATATATATGGGGATCTTTGGGTAATGCTCTTGTTTGTTTATCTTTACTAATGCTACACTATTGTCACTATTGTTGTTGCCGCTGCTACTACCATAACTAACGAAATCAACAACAATAACTAGTAATAATAATAATAATAATAATAATAATAATAATAATAATAATAATAATAATAATAATAATAATAAAATGATAATAATAATAATAATGTTTCTGCTTCATTTTTTCTTCTGCTTTTCTCGCTTTTTGTGACTTTTCGCCTGATTTGGTTTTACAAGAGTTCCGAGGAGGCATAACAAAGAAGCCTGCACTTTTATCCGCATCTTCTCACTTTCTCATATCTGTCCTTCCTTTCCTCATTATCTCTTGAGGATTAAGACTAAGAACAAACACAACAGACTAACACAAGGAGAGAGAGAGAGAGAGAGAGAGAGAGAGAGAGAGAGAGAGAGAGAGAGAGAGAGAGAGAGAGAGAGAGAGAGAGAGAGAGAGAGAGAGAGAGAGAGAGAGAGAGAGAGAGAGAGAGAGAGAGAGAGAGAAAAATAGTAAATGAAATAACACGCCCCCCCCCAAAAAAAAAAAAACTGAATTGAAAACTGTACAACCCTTTTAGAGGTATATTTTTAAACCAGGATATGTATATGTATTTATTTATTTTTTTTTTCAAAGGCAGCGGAATATGACTTGGTTTATTTCAATGCAGTAATCTCCAGTAGGCGGAATAACGAATGCGTAGAAGTAATGGCAGAGAGTGAAGTTTAAAAATAATTTACGATTTTGGGTCTAATGTATTTCCGTGTAACTTTTAGGTTTTTCGACTGCACCGCCGGGCTCTCCGTATGGGGGGCAGGAGGAGGATGAGGAGGAGGAGGAGGAGGAGGAGGAGGAGGAGGAGGAGGAGGAGGAGGAGGAGGAGGAGGAGCAAGAGGAGGAGGAAGAGGAGGAAGAGAAAAATGAGGTCGAGGACGAGAAGGAAGATGATGACGAGAAAGATAAATAGAAAGGATGATAATAAGAAGAAATGAAAATGAAGAATAGGAAATGACTAAGGGACAGGGTGAGGAGGAGAAGGAGGAGGAGGTGGAGAAGGAGGAGGAGGAGGAAGAGGAGGAGGAGAGATGACTGGGTTCCAATACCTTCCCACTAAAGCACACAATCCACCATCAAATTTAACACACTGTAGTCTGCTCTTCTTTCACTTCCTTTACAGTTATACAAAGCACTATAAAATCCTTACTTGTAACAATTAAATACTAACCTGACGCTCTGCAATGTACACTGCAGTTAAGTACACATGTTGGAAGCAGGAAATGTAAGGCACTGCATCTATAGTTGAATTTGATATACATTTCCCCATAGAATTGATGTCCTATTGCATAAAACATTAGCAAAAATAAGAGACTCCAGCTATCACATCCCCTCTTTTTGGCCTTCGTGGAGCTCTTCAGATAAATAAATTAAGTAGTTCACGTGTTACTTTCTATATGATTTACAAAGAAGCCTTTTACTGGATTTTGTTGCTGCCCTCCTTGCGGCAACTGTCACAAATGCATACACACACAAAACAAAAATAATAAGTAGATACAAAAGAAAAATGATAGTAGAATAATAAAGCAAATAAAAAAAAACATATAAATATATAAATAAGAAAAATCATGCAAGGTAAGACAAAAACATCGGAAATGAATAACGGAACCATCATCTGAATAACTGCAACTCCCGTGTTTTGCTTGAATCCACTCGTTATAACTTTAAACCAAACAACAACAATAATAATAAAAAAAAAGAAAAACATGAATCTCGGCTACGCTTTCAAAATCTGGCTTAATTAAAGTTTAAATCCCCAATACCATTTTAACAAAGTCTTTCTGTGTACTGGTAAAAAGGCCTTTTGGGAAACACACCTTCCAATGCAGTGGTAGTCGCGGGTAAAATGAGCCGATATTTGCAGCACACGGCACAATTAACTCATGCAATCCTCTCATCCCCGCAGCCAAGTGTACTGAGAGCATTACCAGGCATAACGAATTGGCAGCGAGAACTTATACAATATTAACGAAGTCACTTTATAAACTGTATGTGGGCGTGGGTGTATATGCTTGTGTGTGTGTGTGGGGGGGGGTTTCTCTCTCTCTCTCTCTCTCTCTCTCTCTCTCTCTCTCTCTCTCTCTCTCTCTCTCTCTCTCTCTCTCTCTCTCTCTCTGTTCCTCATCATCCTTCTTGGTCACTCTTCTCTCCTCCTACTGTTTCTCTCTATCTGAAGGTTTCTCTCTCCTTCCTTCTTTACTCTCCTTATTTCTTCTTTCATTACATCACCCTTCATCACTCCATTTATCTATGTATATTTCTATATTTGTATTATTTAGTCTCATTATTCCTCTCTCTCTCTCTCTCTCTCTCTCTCTCTCTCTCTCTCTCTCTCTCTCTCTCTCTCTCTCT
This sequence comes from Scylla paramamosain, assembly GCF_035594125.1. Classification (NCBI taxonomy): domain Eukaryota; kingdom Metazoa; phylum Arthropoda; class Malacostraca; order Decapoda; family Portunidae; genus Scylla; species Scylla paramamosain. The sequence continues at coordinate 2,596,354 of NC_087181.1, read as the reverse complement.
CTCTCTACAGATACACAAAAATACAAAAAAAATAATGAATGAGTATATAAAAAATAATAACAGTTTTTCCATTTCTTCATTTAGTGTTGCTCTTTTTTTACTTCATTTATTTATTTATCTTTCTATTACTTTTTTTTTTTCCAGTGTTACCTTCTTTTCCCAAACCCTTTCCCCATTTTAATGTTTCTTTAGTATCTCCTTTTTCTGCCTCCTAGTTTTAGCTATTTTTCCCGTTTTCTCTTGCTTTCTCTCCCTTTTTTTTTTTTTCCTTATTTCACTCCTTGCTTCCTCGAAATGCCATTTCTTTTTTCGCTTTCCTTTGTTCCTTCTATAACTTCATTCCTTTTGTTTATTCTTTACTTTTCTTCTATGTATAAAACTTTTCTTTCCTTTACTCCTTCTTTACCTACAATTATTTTATTTCTACTTTTTTTGGCCTATATCAACATCTTCATTTTCTTTTTCTATTTCTTCCTGCAAGTGTTACTTTTCTCTCTTCAGTTCCTCCTTCTCTTGCTCATCCTTGTATTTCCCTTCCTCTTCCCCATCTCTTTCCTCGAGATGTTATTTTTCCTCTCCTCAGTTCTTCCCACTTTTCTTTCCCATTTCTTTCTTTTTCATTCCTTTCTTTTTCCTCCCATTCTTACATTTCATCCTCCTTCCTTCACACTTTTTTTTTTTCTCCTCTTTCCCTCCTCCCCTACTTATCTTTCCTTTTTCCATCCTTTTCTTTTTTCCCAAGTGTCGCCTTTCGTCTTTTCAGCTCCTCCTTTTTTCCTTTCCTCTTTTTCCTCCAGAATCCAGACTTTTCTTCTCTTCTTTCTCTCCTTCCCTTCCTATCTTTTCCTTCCCTCCCCCACCTTCCTTTCCTTCACACTTTTCTCTTTTCCTTCCCTTCCCTGCCCTCCCTCCTTTTTCCTCTAAACCTTTCCTCTCTCGCTTCGCTTCTTCCCTTTATACATTCCCTCCACTCACCCTTTCTTCCTCCAAATGTTACCTACTGCTACCTTTCCTCCTTCCCTCCCTTCCTCCCTCTCCAACTCCTCAGTGTAGAACCGAGATAAGGAGGAATATAGTGAGGCGCAGATTTCAGGGTTATAATGTGAATCGAGGTACACTTGATCCTGTTCTCTCCTTTTTTCCTTCCCTTTCTTTTATTTCGACTCCTTATGAGCGTCTTCAGGATCTCGTGTGTGTGTGTGTGTGTGTGTGTGTGTGTGTGTGTGTGTGTGTGTGTGTGTGTGTGTGTGTGTGTGGTGTGGGTGTTTTGTTACTCCCCAAAAAAATCATAATTACTGTTCTTTGTTCTTTTTTTTTTTTTGTTCATTTCGTATTCTCTCTCTCTCTCTCTCTCTCTCTCTCTCTCTCTCTTTCTCTCTCTCTCTCTCTCTCTCTCTCTCTCTCTCTCTCTCTCTCTCTTTATGTCTTTATATATTTACCTCTCTCCCTCTCCCCTTCATCCTTATTCTTTTCACTCCATCAGACAATTTATTCGCTTCGTCTTCCCTTCTCCTCTCTCTCTCTCTCTCTCTCTCTCTCTCCTCTCTCTCTCTCTCTCTCTCTCTCTCTCTCTCTCTCTCTCTCTCTCTCTCTCTCTCTCTTCTTCTGTCTTTCTTCTTTCCTACAGTGTATTGTCTCGTCCATTCATATGCATTAACACGCTATTTCTTTAATACCCTCAAATGAGTTTCTTAATATTCTGTGTCTTTCCTTGAGGTATTTACTTTATTTTGTATCTATGCATTGTTTGTTTTTCCTTTGTCTTTTATTTGCATCAAGGAGTTTTTTTATTTTATTTTTATTACTATTATTTTTATTTATTTATTTATTTTTTTATTTCAAGTGTCTTTTGTTTGACTGGTTGACTTTATTTCACGTTTTAGCTTGAAAGTATTCTTCTTTGTTTATTTAATTTTATTTTTTTTTTGTTCGATATGTTTGTCTAGATTGTTTTTTATCAATACATTAAGAGAAAGTTAAGAATATCACTTTATATTATTTATTTATTTATTTATTTATTTTTTGTATAATCAACTGACTTTTTTATTTTCTCTCTCTCTCTCTCTCTCTCTCTCTCTCTCTCTCTCTCTCTCTCTCTCTCTCTCTCTCTCTCTCTCTCTCTCTCTCTGAAATATTTACCCTATTTCGTATCACTGAACTTTAAATCTTCGGCAATGACGTAAAAAAAAATGGTATATTTTCTAAATTTAAGATATTATTTTATGTATTTATTTATTATTTTATGATATTTACTTCAACCTTCTTCCAAGGAAATATATACCTAGTTGTACACTAACACATTTATTAACCTCTTGTATTTATACTACCTCAATAATTACACTATTTTTCCTTCAAGAAAACATCCATGCATTTGTTTTATTTCAACTTGCTGCTGTATGTTTCCACGCGATATCATTTACATTTTTCCTATCTTAACAAGCCTCGCGTCTCCTTCTCCTCTGGTTTGTCTTCCTTGCCTTGCGTCTTGTGGTCTTGATGCAGATTCGTAGCCAAAATTCGAGGCAGATTTCCCTCCGCCTCTGAGGTTCGCTTTAGTGGCCTTGGAAAAATCCTGTTTATATGTTGAAGTCTTACTCGTATGCCTTCCTTCCCCCACCCCTCCCCCCTATTACTGCCTCGTGCTTCCTTCCCTCCTTTTGACTTTTCGCTTTTCTCGTCTCTTTTCTTCTTTTACTTCTCTATCTCACACCTATCTCTCGCTCCTCGTTTCACTCCTCACTTCCTTGTTAGCAAAAGTTCTCTATTACGGACCGTCTTTGATTCTCCTCCTCTCCTTTTCCTCCTCTTGCTCATGTCCGGTAGTTTTCTTTCTCCGTCTTTTACTTTTCTATCTTTTCATCCGTCTCACCTTCTCATCTAACTCATTTTCAATATATTTTAACCCTAGCTTTCGCTCTACTCTTGTTCGTATATTTTTATCTTTGACATTTTTCTCTGTTACTCGTTGGTCACACAGTCTTTCTATATTTCTTAAATTCTTGTTTTCTTTCCATTCAGCTTACCTTCTTCTATACTTCAACCATTCAGCTAAATTGCACTATTTGTTTTAACGTGTTTTTTTTTTTTTTTCCATTACTTGTTGGTCGCACATTGCCTTTCTCTATCATTTAATTCTCTTTCTTCTTTATTTGATTCATTTATTAATTTTCACTCCTAGTTTCCCTCTCCTCTCCCACTACATTTCCTCTTTCCTCGCTCGTGCACATTACCTCATCTCTAACATAACATTACTTTCCCCTCGCCTGCTGGTCACACTACGTACTGGCGGGTGTTATTAATTATGTCACGTTACCTGCGAGCACAGCAAAAGGTGGCTGACTGATGTTCCAATGTATAATTAGTTCCGAGCTTTTACACGTCCTTATAGGACTGCGCTGCGGGACGGCCTGCCGCTAATTACCTGTTACGTTCTATGAAAAACTCTCGTGAATATTTAAAGGCTGATGCATGACGTTATAATGAGTCATCAGGTGTTTTATTTCCGCGGCAGAATAACGCATGTTTACATTATCTGAAGCGTAAACTAAATTCACAGCCTCAAAAATTGTATATGCTCTACCAATGATTATCTGTGCCAATAATCAATATATATTCAAAGGTGAGTTTATGCACCTGAGTCGTGTGGTGGATATAGTGGCCCGCCTGGAGCTTAAGGAAGGATGAAATAGATGTGTAAGTGAAAATAGTGAATAAGGTTGGTTTCTTCATGTTTTTCAGACAAAATATAATTTCTGCTGGGAACAACATAAACTGGTGAATTGCATTTGTATAATGAACCCAAAATTTGCAGAGATAATAAGTATGCGCCAGTAACAATAAATAATAATAAATATAGTTAGTGTCCAACGAGAAAAAAAAATACAGAAAAGGGAGACCAGGATGAGTTAACGTATCATTTAACACTGTTTCTGATATCATATAAAGTGATGCAAATAATAAACGGCGTCAGTTTCTTGGTATTCTAAAAAAATAAATAAATAAATAAATGAATAAATAAATAAATAAATAAATATATAAAAAATAAATTATATTATATTATATTAAATTAAATTAAAATAAATAAGTAAATAAATCAAAAAAATAATAGATAGCTAAATCAAAAAAGATATATACAACAAATATATCAATAGATAAATAAAAAAATAAATAAATAATAAAACTGTTGTAACGAAAGAAACACGACCATCATTTGACGATTCATTACTTATGTTTCAAAGAGCAAACTTCAGTCTTTCATCCCACACACATTAGAGGAGGTGTATGCTGCGAGGCGGTACCTTATCACCCCACGGAGTTTAACTCAGGCACAGCTGGTGGAGGTGAGCACCCACCCACCGAGGAGCCGCGAGGGGCACCCGTGTGATCTTCGAGTCCTTTCAAGATCTCGTGTTCCAAGCATCTCGCCAAGATAAGGTTATGAAGGAGAGCCTTGCTGTATTACTACTATATCTTAGCTGTGCAATTCGAAGGTAGAAAGGACAAGGATGGGGTCTCCTTGCATCATCACTATATCACAACGTCACGACTCCAAAGCAGGACAGGCTCTGAAACTCTGAAACTCTCTGCTTTCTTCTGCATTTTTTTTTTTTTTTGCGTATAACTTGAACTGCTTCAAAAGCAGAGATTTCAAGACATTTTTCCTCATTTCTTTTTTTTTACGATTATTTTGAATGGCACCTTCAATTTTTTTTTTCCCTTGGCCAGATTACCTATTACAGAGAAAGAAAAAATATGGTGGGTCCCGCTGCATTATCAACACATCTTAATATTACCACTCGAAGGTAGGAAGGACAATGTAATGAGCTTATGTTGCGTCACAGTCACATCAGCACCACTTAATGACGTTACCATTCAAAGACAGGAAGGACATGGTAGTGGGGTCCTGTGGCATCGCCACCATATCAACACCATACACTAGCGTTACAACTCACGGCAAAAAGGACAAGATAATGATGTTGCATCACCAGCACATCGTAACATTACCACTCGAAGACGGGAAGGACAAGGGAGGTCTGTCCTGCTACATGAACACTATTCACCCAAACGCAGGGAGAACAAAACCAAAAATCTAAGCCACATGAATATGAAACGGGAATCTGCTGCGCTAAAAACACTTAAGTATACGACACCTTTACTTCGCCCAGGTAAACCTGGCGGGAGGATGAGGCGGAGCAGCGGCAACTAAGAACTAAACCAAAATAAAGAGAAGCAAGTAAACTCAAAAGTAACAAAAGAAAGAGAAGGGAGGTTATACATTTAAGACACTATGGCGAGTAAGGAAATGAAGTGTTTTACGAGAGGGAGGGAAGGTGTGAGGGGAAGAAGTTGAGGTGAAGGGAAGGTGAGGGGAGGCCAGAGGGAGGTGGCATCTTAGGTAGAGGTAATCGCTCAATCTATTATTTGTCTGCCGTTCTCGACTCAGGAATATATTTGCATAGTCCTCCCTAATCCCTCTCTTAATTGACTGACTGTGTGTGATGCACCTGTTCCCCCTTCGCCACTCCCCTCCTCTTCTCTTACTCTACCTCTCTCCGTTCGTTCCCTTTGCCCCCACCTCTCTCTCTCTCTCTCCTCTCTCTCTCTCTCTCTCTCTCTCTCTCTCTCTCTCTCGCTCCTCTCTCTCTCTCTCTCTCTCTCTCTCTCTCTCTCTCTCTCTCTCTCTCTCTCTCTTTCTATGCCCTCGCACCAGCAAAGCATCTCCACAATGCAGGAAGGAACACTACTTATATCATGAATCTTACAGGTGATAAATTCAGGTAAGTGAGATGCACCTGCCCTCTGAACTCCAGATGTAATTGAGTTTCTTCATCAGCTTGAGTCTCATCAGGTATATGGAACGTTGATTAAAATTGTTCCCCTTCCCAGATGACTACGTATTTACTTTGCGTTCCTGGTGCCCCGCGGAGAATGGCAGCGCTCACATTCAGGCCAACTACTGCAACAAAATTCTCGTCTTGGGCTTCAGTCGTCGAGCGTCGTGTTGTTGTCTGGCCCAGAGCCCCGGGCCAGCGACGGCGGCAGCGGCGACGCGTCTACATGTCTGTACACGTTTAACTAAATGGAGGTCTGTAGGTGGGTGAGTCTTCCCCCCACTCTCTCTCTCTCTCTCTCTCTCTCTCTCTCTCTCCTCTCATCTCTCTCTCTCTCTCTCTCTCTCTCTCTCTCTGTGTTTACCGAAGCGTGGCCTGACCTTGTGTTCTATGGACCTTGTGCCGCCGTGCCTCAGGTGGTGGTGGTGGTGGTGGTGGTGGTGGGTGTGGTGGTGGTGGCGGCACGGCGGCCCGGGAACAGAAAGGAGGGGTGCCTCACTAAATATTGAATGTGCGTCATGTTCCTGAGGCTGACAGGAGGGGCGGAGTGATTGGGATGGGGGCATGCTGTGAATGGGGAGGGTAAGCCAACAATGGGGAATGAGGGAGGAAAAAGAGAGAAAGAGAAAGAGCGAGAGAGACAGAGAGATGCGACGAGAAGAACAATGTACTTCAATTATACAGTGGAAGCGCGCGTACACCCCTCCCCCCCCACACACACACACACACACACACACCCTAACAGACACGATGCGGAATTTAATGTCATAAGAATTTTTTGTATATACAATGAAAAAAAAAATAAAAAATCACTAAAAAGTTATGTACTTTACGACTCTTGAAAATCAATAAAAAAATAATGACGCCTATAATGATCAAAGAGATTTGCTATATCTCATTTGGCAAAAAAAAAGAAAAAAAAAAGTGTTTAAATGCACCACGTAAATGCATTTTTAATAAAAAAAAAAAATCATAACCATAAACAAATCTTACAACCAGCAACCAATTTCCACTTTACTCTGCCATAACCAGCACAATTTTCTTTAGTGTACTCAAACCTCATTGGCTTCCCTCTCTTTTTCCTGGACTCCCTCTCTTCCTCCTGGTTCCTGTGTCTATCTCCAACAAACTCCTCTCAACATATTCATCTCTCCTCTACACATCGCCAAAATCACTTTAGTATCCCGTCCCTACCTTCGTCCCAAAACTAAGAGCAAATATTGTCAGACACTATATTATAAAGAGAACAATGGAGAAATAATAGCGTTAAACCCTTTCTAAATAAAAGTCATACGCTCATTTTCTTAATCCGAGTATCAATAAGCAGGAAAAAAACAAACTTAGAAGAAAAATGGTATAATTAATAAAACGTTCCAGCTTTAACTTGTCCCAGTTCAGCTGAAGTGGTTAGGATGAACATTAACATTTTCTGTGAACAACTTACTCAATGTGCATAAATGAATAGAGATGAGGGAGTTTCCCGCAGCGGAGGTCGCCTAGTATCAGTCTGAGTACTAAAGTCTAGTGGTCTTTTGTGGTGATGATTCTCTCTCTCTCTCTCTCTCTCGTCTCTCCTCTCTCTCTCTCTCTCTCTCTCTCTCTCTCTCTCTCTCTCTCTCTCTCTCTCGCAGATGGCCAAAACAAATAAAAATCATAACTTCTAAATATAAATGGATGCTACTCGGTTTGGCCAATTACGTTTCCGATACTCTAGTCAGTTCTTGATACTTATTCTCTAAGAACACTCCAAGTTATATGAACGTGGCATAAAATAATAAGGCAGAGTGTTAGAGGGTTTGCCAGTTACCGCAATACATTAGAACATTAGGTAACGACACTTGAATTTGAAAAAAAAAAAAAAAAAAAAAAAAAAATTTTGCTCTATATTCCTTGGCACGTTCCACAAGTATAAGATAATGATGTGTTCCCGACTCTGCAGAAGGTGCGGCGAGGCGCGTGAGTGAGGGTGTAGGGAAGTATTGTTAGTTGTAGCTTACTTCCATAAGGCCGTCTCATGAACTCTTTTTTTTTTTTTTTATACTAATTTTACGCATTAAAGTTGTTAATACAAAGAACAACAGACACACATTAATGAGTACAGTTAAATCAAATGAAAGGATATCTTCATAAAGTAAATCAATAATAACTTTAATCTGTTTCACCAACTCTCGTCACAATAATTTTGCTACCTAATGATGGCACGGGGACAGTTTAACATAGTCACCGATTGATGGTCGCACTTGCTCATTGGTTTCTGAATTTCTGAAATTGCTTCAAAGTGTGCGGCAAACTTACTTTAATTGAAGCAAAAAAAAAAATACAATAACATAAATAAATAAATAAATAAATAAATAAATAAATAAATAAATAAATAAATAAATAAATATATATATATATATATATATATATATATATATATATTATATATATATATATATATATATATATATATATATATATATATATATATATATATATATATATATATATATATAGTATATATATATATATATATAAAATGAAGAAAGAAAAAAAAATCATCTTTACGATAGGTTATACCTATAATAATGCAGAATCTTATGGTTTCAATGGTTTAGTTAGAAACAAGTTAGTCTCTCGCACATTCTAAAACGAGACGGGAATATATAGACCAAACAGTGAGAGAGAGCATCAGCTAGTGGCAATATCACCCCATTCTCGTGTCCTCAGATGGAAAATTTACTATAACACTTTATGAAACAGTATGACTATCAGTACAAGTTTCCTCTTAAGAAAGAAAAAAAAATAATGATGCAGTAACTGACGTAGAAAAAAAAAAATCGCATTATAAGTAAGACCTTTCACATTTATTAAAGATGTGATAAAATATGCCACTGTGTATCTATGGTTGCAACCCAACTTAAACACACAAATTAATAATACAAAATTTTATTATTTAAAGGTGACGAGTTTTATTTTCACTGGCTATTGAAAGTTCAGTATTACAAAAACATCAAGCCACTGTATGTCCACTGCGTGCTCTTACACACCTCAACAAGAAGGCGTCAAATGCTCCTCGCCTCATGATTCAAACACCACCACGAGACGCAATGATCACCGACACATTTGCTCCAAGGAAATAATTGGAGTTAGCGGGGATTTAACTGGAGAACACAATGATTGGTTTGGTATATTTGCAGTATTTATGAACCAAATCAAGCGACATTCTCACCCGCAATGTATATCACTCTGCGGCTGAAAGTGAGCAATATTTTAACAAAAAAAAATATATAAATGACATTGCTCTGTGATGAAGCTTTTTATTTCGAGGAAACAATTAGTTTCCAATTACTTTTGGCATCTAATTTCAATTATCTTACTGAACGTAATTGACGATCTATTATGGCATTGCATTCGGTTTCGGACAATCTTCTGTATTTAATTGAAATCCTAATATAATATAACGTGATTAAGTTCGATGTCTCGTCCTGGTCCATCTATTCTCCCGAACACAAAACTAGACTTTACTTTTATGGCTGCGTGACCCGTCAGGAGAGATGCGTATTTCTTCACACGTGCTGCTCGGATTCTCTGGATAATAAATAACTGACCATCAACAAAAACATTGTAACCAAATAAAATAAATATTTGTTTGTTTTATTTTGACAGTAATGTGTCTTTATTTTATTGAAGGTAGGGAGTTATTCTCTGGGGTAACAAGACTCTGTGCATCAACAAACAAGAACTTCGAAAATTTGATTACTTCTACTTTTGGGATTTTGCCTCCATCGAGTGGCAAACAATACTCTTCATTATTATTATTACCTTTTTTTCCCTATTTTGTTTCTTTAGTACTCTGTGCAGATATTTCTTCTTTTATTATTGATTATTATTATTTTATTATTTTTCATTAAGAACAACACAACATGCGTAATGTATAAATATTCTAATTATGACTTTAGCATAAACATGTATTTCTCTTATTTAACTCAGTTGCTCTTCCACATCTATGTAAAATCTTGTTTCACCATGAATCGCCTATAAACTGAAATACAAGCAGCGTGCTATGTCAATGTTATGATTTCATATCTATCATAAATTTATAATAGTTTCCAAACATTATATTCAAGCATTCTTCCACACCCATTTCGTCTCCTCGCAATAGCAACACTTGTCTATGAAACACAAGCAGGACCAGTGGCGGCTAATGCAAGTGTTGTTATAATACTTCCCCCACAAACAATATATATATATATATATATATATATATATATATATATATATATATATATATATATATATATATATATATATATATATATATATATATATATATATATATATATATATATATATATATATATATATATATATATATATACTGTATATATATATATATATATATATATATATATATATTTATATATATATATATATATATATATATATATATATATTTTTTTTTTTTTTTTTTTTTACATATTTAATTCAAGTATTTTATCATACATATCTAAAATTTTGTAGCTGCTCCAACATTTGTCTATAAACAGAAACCCAACTATGCGGCAGCCAGTACAAATGTTATGATTACATTACATTATTCACCTCATTCTACCCATTCTTCTTTCATACCTATCAAGTCTTCTCGCCGCAACAACACTCGTCCATAAAACACCAGCGGCCAATATAAGTGTTGTGATTATGTTCGGCAAGAGAATACCGCGATTTACAGCAAATCCTCCTCTATCGAGTCCCAGTAAGTAAGAATTATCCCGTGGTTATTGCAGCCTTTCCTGAGCTCGCAACACGTGCACCCAATAAACGTGGGCATTACTCCCTCCCAGTAATTCCCTGCACACTGATACATTAAAAAACACGGACACGGGAATAACAAATAATAAATGCAGTGCTGAAAATGCCGCGCGATTTCTTCAGTCAGTAAATAAATTCAGGTTCGCTATTCGTAAATAAACATTAGGAAATCAAATCAATGACGAACACAGCCTCTTGCGAATACAGCCACTGAAATGAGAGAGAGAGAGAGAGAGAGAGGAGAGAGAGAGAGAGAGAGAGAGAGAGAGAGAGAGAGAGAGAGAGAGAGAGAGAGAGAGAGAGAGAGAGAGAGAGAAGCATAAGACACGCAGGTACCAGAACATACAGAGTCTGCTTTGCAGAAGGTCATGCTCTCAAGCGTTCCGTCGTCTCACCTCGACAACTTTTGACAGGCTGGTTTCCTAATTCGAGAGTGATACATTGACAAGGATTCTGCATTGCCAATCGGACAAGGTGGCCGTCTGGTTTACACTGCCCAACTGAAGACTGGAAAGAAGTGACTTGGTTTTTTTAGTGGTAGTTTCTCGGTGAAGGAGGTAACAGTGCTTTTGTTACACGACCTTTTTTGTTGCAGCGCCATGTCATATATACGAGTATATATTTTGTTTTTTTTTTAATCTCGCGCAGTTTATCAGTAGAGAGAGAAAAAAAGGCGTTTTCTCTTATAAATGTGATATGTTCCCTATTTAATTCATGTTATCAGTAGGAGAAGCGTTCTAATTTTCTCATAACTGTAGTCAACCCCATATTTCGATTAATTTATAAGTTAAATATCTTATCAGTGGAAGAATTCTCTCTCTCTCTCTCTCTCTCTCTCTCTCTCTCGTCTCTCTCTCTCTCTCTCACACACACACACACACACACACACACACACACACACACCCGGCGCCCTACGACCCCTCAGTCTCGCCGCTATGACTCGTCTTTTTCACGATGCGCCACAAGGAATTACATCAGGATGCGCCTCTCATGCCTCAGCGCCGCGGCCAAGAGTGTTCAGCCTCCCTGCCCTTGCCGTGACTCCTGGTGTGGCTGGTGTGGGCTAATGGCGGTGGTTTTCGCATCACATATGACCAATTGAATAAAAAAAAAAAAAAAAAAAAAAAAAAAAAAAAAATATATATATATATATATATATATATATATATATATATATATATATATATATATATATATATATATATATATATATATATATATATATATATATATATATATATATATATATATATATATATATATATATATATATATATATATATATATTCCCCGGTGGTAAAAAAAAGATCGCGTTCCCGGAGAAGGCTTTAGTGTCAGACGGAACTCCCTTGTAATGAGCGGGACGAGGCGGAGAGGATCAAGTGTCTTTTATAGGAGGTGCTCTGGGAAGGTGAGAGAAGCTGAATACATCACAGGAAAGAGAACCAGGCATTTTAATTCATGATCCGAAATTAATGAGGAGTCTGGCAGGTGTGTGTGTGTGTGTGTGTGAGTGTGTGTGTGTGTGTGTGTGTGTGTGTGTGTGTGTGTGTGTGTGTGTAAGGCTGGCACAGGCATCCGCTGGCTGACTCCCTCCCGCTGATGCTCCCAACAAAGGCACCTCGATAATGAACGCAGCACAAACGCTCAGGTATTGATGCTCAAATCCCCCTACCCCTCCCCACCCCACTTCCCCTCCCCCTATTCCTCTTTCTCGTTCCTCCTGCTCCTTTTCTCCCTTCCCTTTCTTCTTCACTTTGTTCATCCTACTTTTTTTCTTCCTATCTTCCCCTCCCGCCTGTTCTTTCCCTGTTATGTCTACCTCTTCCTCTTTCGCGTATTCTTGATATTTTTCCTCTTCATGCTCCTTATTTCTACTCCTACTACTGCTGTTACTCATTCTTACTTCCATCTAATTTTTCTTTCACTTATTTATTCTTCTAAAATCTCCTTCTTCACTTATTTATTAATATTATTCTTTCTCCCAATCTATTCCCATCCCCACCACCATTTTCTTCTTCTTCTTCTTCTTCTTTTTCTTCCTTTTTTTTTTCCTCTTCCTCCTCATCATCCACCTCGTCTCTACTACTCTTCTCTTGGCTTACTTTGCCTATTTCTCTTTATTCTACCTTTATTTCCTACTCCTTTTCTTTTACTATGACCCAATCTTCCTTCTTGCTCGTCTTCTTCATCGCCTTTTAATTCATATTTTCATGTGTTTTTTTTTTCCCTCTCTCTCTCTCTCTCTCTCTCTCTCTCTCTCTCTCTCCCTCTCTCTTCTCTCTCTCTCTCTCATCTCTCTCTCTCTCTCCTCTCCCTCTCTCGTCTCTCTCTCTCTCTCTCTTCCTTCGCCTCATCATCCCTATCTAATCTCCATATATTATTTTCCTTCCTATTTCTAATCTTATCATGTCGTATTACCCATTCTAAGCATTTTTACTCCTCCTTATCTTCCATCTCCTCCTCCTCCTTCTCCTTCTACACATTCCTATTCAGCTCATCTTTCTATTCGCTATCATTTCCCCTTCCTCTTCTTACTCCCTATCCAAGCATTCCATCTTCTCCACACCCTACTCCAGTCTCCTTTTCTCTCCTTCTTCCTATGTGACTCACCTCCTCATTCACCTCATCTTCTCGTTATTCCCATTCCCTCCCTTACTCTCCAACTTCCCAGTCAATCCCCCTCCATCTTCTCCACTAACTACTCCAGCTAACTCTTCTTTCTTCTTGCTATTCTCATCTTTTCATTCACCTCATCTCGCTATCATATCCCTTCCCTTCTCTCCTCCCCACATGTTCTCAACACCCTACTCCAGCCTCCTCTTCCTCCTACATATCTCCTCTTCCTTCCTCCCTCCTGTCGGCGTCGCTGAAGGAGGAACAGAGGCAGGAGGGCCGCGAGGAGTGTGCACGTGTTTACTCTACGTCCTATATTACCATAACCAATCAACCGCTTCTGCATGGCTGATTCTGCAACAATGGTCTTAACTACTTAGCTCCCCGCTGCCTGTATCTACGAGGCCCCGCCAGTCTCGTGCACCACCTACATGTAACACCCCACTGGCTTGTCTCCTCGTATAGTGAGTCGGCGGTGTTCATGTTTGGTGTTTTGTGCTACTCTTACATGTAACTCAGCACTGGTTCATGTTATCTCATCTAGTGACTCTCTTATAATTGTTCATGTTTATTCTCGTGTGCAGATCTTACACGGAACTTTCCACTGGCTTGTCTTCTGGTTCAGGTACTCCTATATTTGTTAATGTTTGTCCTCCTGTAATGCCTCTGTGTATTTTGTTTCCTCATCTAGTGACTCTCCAATGTTGTTTATGTTTGTTTTCTAATGTCAAGCTTTTTTCTTATTTTTTTTTTCCACTTCCAATTTTTATTTGCCACTTTTCCACTTTTTATTTGCCTCACTATTTTTTTTATTTTATTTATTTATTTTTTTCGTCGCCCTCTCCGTCTTTCTTTTCTTGACAAGAATTTTTTTTTGATAGTTTACTCATTTTCTATTTTTTTTTTTTTCAATCATGTAAAACCTAGAAAATTGTAATTATTTTCCATATCTTCAGAACTTGATGGCTAAGTTCGCTTCAAGTTTCTCATTTCGTCACAATCACTTCTTTTTATATCCATATCACGTGATTTATAAAGTGTTAAGATCCGCCGTAGTATCCCATGTCACACACTTATCTTCCTTCATGTTACAGGCATAAGTCACGTTATAGCAAGAAAATAATACAGAAGGCTTAGACAATACAGCATACACTCTCGCCAAACATAAGGAAATAATACAGAAGACTTAGACAAAACAGCATACACTCCCGCCAAACATAAGAAAATAATACAGAACACTTAGACAAAACAGCATACACTCTCGTCAAACATTCCTATACATACAAAAAACATCACTTGAATTTCTGCAGCCGCTCTTTTTTAACGTGTCGTCTCTCGTTTACTGTTATTTTTATGGACACCCGTGATGTAGCTTCCCTTTGTCAGCGTCCAGCCAACACTACAAGGGCTGCAGTGACACACAGCATAGGCCACGGTATTTGTGTCTGCTAACAATTTTTTTTTTTTTTCTGTACCTTTCAATTTGTTTTCTAGTGCTCTCTTCTTTTCATTATTTTAGGACTGGTTTATTTTCTCTATTTTCTTCTTGTTTCGTCTTGTGTTTTCTTTATTTCTGTCTTGTTTCAGTTCTGATGGTGTTTATTTTCTTTATTTCTAGTTCCGTTATTTTTTTTTTCTCTCTCTCTCGGTTTTGTTTCGTTTTGTTCTTTACGGTAATTATTTGAATGTTTTTTTTCCAGTTTCGTTAGTTTGGACTTACGATTTGTTCATGCCCCCCCCTCTCTCTCTCTCTCTCTCTCTCTCTCTCTCTTTCTCTCGTTCATCTAACTTTCTTGCGTCGTGTTACTTAGAATCTCTTATTTAGTTAATTGCTTCCATTTTATCGATTCCTAACATGTATTTTTCCTCCGTCATTATTTTTTTTTCAAGTAAGATGTGTATTATTTTCTCTATTTTTTCTTTTATTTTCCTATACGCATCCTTCATCCTCTTGTTCCTTTTCTTATATAACATTGTTCTTACAAGTCACACAACCAGCATATTGATTATTAACTTTACCAATCTGTTATGAAAAATGTCGATAATTTCAGCGTATAGTATTTCATTATGACATAAATAAAGATACATGAGTTTCTTTACCTGGCATGGGTGTGGCAGATGCTGTGTGGGCCCGTTAACACCCGTCAAGCTGCCACCGCCGCCCACGTCACGCCTACATTTTGCCCTTCACTGTGAAAACTTAACGTGTCAAAAATGCGGTGTCTGTATTTCAGGCAGAGTGTAACATCGCACTCCTGCAACACTGATTCATTTCAAGGATTTACGAGGCAGCGAACGTACTGGTATCAATACGCAAGAGTCAAATGGATCAGGTATAATTTTCAGGTGAATCATATTTCATCGACATATGAAATTTCCTTCAATTGTCATGCTTTTACAAAACTCACACACACAAAAAATGCGTGTATCCATAAATGCGTGAGTAACTTTTAACCCGGAGGCTGTTAACGTCAGCGTGGCCATCTGGTGACGCGCCGCCTATTTGTTTTGCTTGGTATAATATACGTAATTACCTTTCAGAATCACTTACCCTCGCCGGGCTGCTCCCACTCTTCCCGCCCCACCGCTCTTTGTCCCGCCGGCAGCACGTCACCGCGGCGGCAGTCAGCTTCACAAAATAGTTATAACCTCGCATGACCGGTCGCTGGGGAGTGGGGCGGCCGGGGGAAGCTGCCCCCTGGAGAAATTACGACAAGCAATAAATCCCTGCAGAACAGCGGTATATCTTATATCAAATTAACGACCGATTTCAATATTTTATTAAATTACCGGCGAGATTTCCGTTGCGTGTATTGTGTTACTGTACGGAATGAGATATTTATGGTTATTTGCCTTGATTTATTTGTCTGCACGACTTTGCCGATGTGTTTTGTTAGGGCAGCGCTTTCACCGACCAGCTGTACTTAGTCAGATTGACCCCATTCCCTTGAAGTAAATAAATAAAAAATAAATAAATGAATAAATAAATAAATATAGATAAAAAAAAAATCGATAACTCTAATTAGCACACACACACACACACACACACACACACACACACACACACACACACACACACACACACACCTGTAAATCCTGTACGTAGTATTTAGGCAGTATTATCAGCCTGTAGCCACACACACACACACACACACACACACACACACACACACACACAACACACACACACACACACACACACACACACACACACACACACCCTTTTTCCCCGTATCTTTCCCTTCAGCCATGCATTACCAGCCTCCCTCACAAGCACCTCTCCCTCTCCAACACAAAGTAACGCGCGGGGAAAACGTGCAGGTTTCCCTCAGGCTCAGGTGAGGTGCAGGAAACAATTAATAAGCACAGCGCCGCCTCAGCCAAGCGGCCTCCAGCAGTCCTCTTCTTGACGGCCCTTCCGCCTGGGAGATAAGTCAGCGCTCACAAAGGGCGGCTCACCGGCAAGCAAGAAGGCTTTTCCGAGGACGCTTGTGTGTGGCCTGGGCGGTGCCCTCTTAAGTGGTGTTAGCGCGCCTCTTTCCCGCTGCACTGCGAGGCGAGAGTCGCGGCGAGGGAAAGGAGTCTTGGTCGTGAGTATTTTGGGAACTTTGATCTTTCGTGCTCCTTCCCTTCCGCTTAACTCCAGGAACCGTTGCGCGGCTGCAGGGAAAGGCCGCGGCTCTTTGCGTGTTGTGTGTGCATTTTTGTGTACGAGTAAAGCTGATTATTTTTACCCAAGTGATGCAGGTAATATGGACTTGCTTACTGCTCCAGGCCTGCACAGACTGCATGAAACATGTCCATTTGTGCCGCAAGGGGAGGTGTTTCCAATATTATAAATTGATGAAATTTATTTACCAGAAATTAAATCAAGGTGTAAACAAGACGTGCATCTTACGGTAATATTTGTTAACAAATAAATGACCACAAAAAAGCCAAAATATTAGAATGTGAAAAAAAATGTATATATATAAATAAATAAATAAAATAGCGTGGCTAAGGACACAATAATCGTAGTATCAAGAAAATAACAATAAAATAATGAATGAAAATTAAGTCCACATAACTACCAAAAACAGCAAGGCAACTAAATAGAGTACATACAATAGCATTAAACAAAATGACAAGTCAAAGTCCAAAACAGCAACAAAAAATTACAAAAGAAAGGATAAGGAATCAATGTTCACAAAAAAAAAAAAAAAAAAATATATATATATATATATATATATATATATATATATATATATATATATATATATATATATATATATATATATATATATATATATATATATATATATATATATATATATATATATATATATATATATATATATATATATATATATATATATATATATATATATATATATATATATATATGAAGAAAACCTAATAGGTCACAGGCCACAAGAAAATTGAAATATGAAGGTAAAAAAAGGCTGACTTGACACAAACTAAAACGACTCGACGTCTGAAGGAAAGTCAACTCGAGAAGAAAATTAGATACTCGTATGTAATGTAAGGATCATATTTCTTTCTTGTATCTGATTCATAATAAACAATAAAGGGCGAAACTTTCTCATCTTTTTTTTTTTTTTACATCAAGGCCATATTTTTTTTTTATCCAGGTTCCCAATAACTGGTCACATTTATTTATTGTTATATATATATTTCTAGATGAACATTTTTCCTTATGTATTTTTTCTAAGTATTTTTCTCTTTCGCTCATGATCTAGATGCAACGGTTACTAGATTACGTCTCTCTCTCTCTCTCTCTCTCTCTCTCTCTCTCTCTCTCTCTCTCTCTCTCTCTCTCTCTCTCTCTCTCTCTCTCTCTCTCTCTCTCTCTCTCTCTCTCTCTCTCTCTCTCTCTCTCTCTCTCTCTCTCTCTCTCTCTCTCTCTCTCTCTCTCTCTCTCTCTCTCTCTCTCTCACTGACACTGCCTTTCTTTGATAAATTTAGTCTTGTGAGGGTAAATGTGTTTCTCTGGAGCATTAAGTGAGAGAGAAAAAAAACTAAAACGTCATTTTTAGTTCACCTTCACTTTCTGTACCTGTTTCTCTTCCTCCAACTTCATTCCATTTTCCATCCTCCTTTCTCTTTCATTCGCATTTCATTTAACTTTTCCTCTCCCAAGCTGTGTATCCTCCCTTGCCTCATTCTCCTTATCTCAGCCTTCTCTATTCGGCTTACACTACTTTTTAATCTCTTTCATACATACATCTCTTCATCTATCAGCATGTTTTTTATTTTTTTTTTTATTTCCTCATTCGTTATTTTTTTTTTATCTCGCTTCATTCAACATGTCTTTCATCTTTATCTTTTTTTCTTTTTCTTTTTTTTTTTAGTTTTTGGTTTTCAAGTTTAGTTCTTGTGAGCATTTTTTTTTCAGCACTTATCACTCAAAATGTCTAATTTGAGATGGGCTTTCTTTACACACAAGGTTTCCCCCACCTTTTTGTCTGTCAGTCTGTCTGAACGTCTGCTCTTCTTGCTGTATTTCTCTCTCTGTCTGACATTATGTGAAACTGTTTTTGCCTGGCTGAGTTTGTTTCTTCTATCTGTGTATATCTTCCTCTGTATTTTTCAGTCTTTTTTTTCTCTAAAAAATGTTTTGTTTTTTTTGTCTGTCTTTATCTACCTCTGTGTATGATTGTATGTCTGTATTTGCTTATTTGATTGTTTATATCTCGGTCTGTGTCTGTGTATTTGTATACATATTTTCTCTACCTGTCTGTCTGTCTGTGCGTCTCTCTCTCTCTCTCTCTCTCTCTCTCTCTCTCTCTCTCTCTCTCTCTCTCTCTCTCTCTCTCTCTCTCTCTCTCTCTCTCTCTCTCTCTCTCTCCACACACACACACACACACACACACACACAGACACACACATCTCTGCAACACAACTTAATCGCTGAATGCTACATACTAATACAGTTTTATTTCACATCCAGGCGTCGACACAATAAAGTTTCACTGGACATTATTGAAACACACAGATTCAGTAAACGCAGATATAAAAGATAAGCACGCTCGAGTAAAGAACACAAAATGGCTCGGCGAAAGGCGTATTGTCTTGCCGGAATGTTTATGTGCTGGCGGTGTTTCTCGGCTGACAACTGTTGCTTGTGAGGAGGTCGCGTAGAAATTATGGTATGAGTAACTTTAAGAGATGTTGGTCCTCAGTTTCCCTTGCCTTCGCTCTCTCTCTCTCTCTCTCTCTCTCTCTCTCTCTCTCTCTCTCTCTCTCTCTCTCTCTCTCTCTCTCTCTTCTCTCTCTGTAAATACTCAGCGTCAACTCTTCCACTGCTATTTTGCAAATCTTTCCTTCATCACTAACCACTCTGAAACACACATCTATTTCTAAACATTTAACTGCCAAGAAATTTGCGAAACATTCTTTTTATCCCCTCCCCCCTAGTTTTTTTTTAGTTCCTTATAAAAACTCCATATATCGCCTTTAGTGCAGTGGATTGTTGCACTTCACAGTGAAAGGTTCCAGCCAGACACTCCAGGAGGCAGACTTGAGCCTCCTGTTTGATCTGACGCTCACCGCAAAAACTGGAGAGCACCAAGAGCAAACGATTCTATCTTAGGCGGTGTACACAAGTCTGCCGTGAATGGCGCGTCCCTTTCTATTAAGAGGATTATGCAGCAGTTTATACTTGATCTATTCAGGCGACGCCACTTCCTGACAAGTCTGAGAACCTTTGATGATTCAGGGTGAAGTGCGGTGGGTGGAGGCTGCAGGGATCGGTCGGGTACTGGAGAGCGCCTCTTTGTCACAGTGGCTCGTGGCCGCCGGAGATATAGTGGCTCCTCGCACGGCACTGCACGGCCGCCCTGTCCTCCGACCGCTCGTTTTTATGATTTACGTTCACTAAAACATATTGTACCGGCATTCCTCTGAAGCGCAGTTTACAACTTTTGCCGCCCAAGAGAGCACGTGAAGTTTGAGATTAGGATGTTCATAAATGTCATAATAATAGGAAATTTGTTTCAGAGTGAAAGATTGTCTACCTTTGTGTCGATGGAACAATTTTTAAAGCGGGGGAGGTTCAGGGCATTTATTTTCTGCGTGTTTTATTGGTGCTTGTTATGTCTTTGTGTGAGCTGCTCATTATGTGAAGATTTGTAGTCTGTCATTTTCAATGTCTGCGCTCACAAGACAATACGAATATAAGCAGCTTGAAGAGAGTGTTACTCTTCCCTGATGAAGCATAAAGGGAATGTGGCATAGACAGGTAAACAAACTGTCGTGTGTACTCATATGTGAGTAAATCCCTGTCCAGGTGAGTGGCAGGTGTGTGGCCAATCATTACCGGCGACTCACCACAGTCACAGGGACGACTGTGCTCACCAAGGCGAGGAGAACACAAAGACTGAGCGCCACTCGTGTCCTTGATAGTGCACGGCTGGCTGAGGCGACTTCCGCTCCTCTGGTTCAGTTGGCAATGCATGTTGATGACCTGCTGGGGGTCGGAGGCCAGGGGGTCGGGGGATGTCAGGTGGTCACGGGGGTCAGGGGGTAACATTGCCGCCGCCATGAGAGACCCGGTGATAAAACGCGTCCTTCTCCTGGTGACGGCCGTGACGCTCCCGCCGGACGCGAGGGTCCAACAAAATGAATAGAAAGAGAGTCATTCGATGCAAGAGAAACGATCAGTTTAGCTAAACAATTCCCTGTACTTACTGAGGTGGAGGGCGCTTCCCCCGCAACCGTGAGGGGCGGCACTAACTCCCCGACACGTGATAACAGAGGCGATAACGCGGAGCGCAGCCAGCGTGCACAACGCACGACCAGTCAGCAGACAATACGGAATCAAAGTAACAACAATCACGGGGCAAGGGTGATGGCATCCTCGACAACATTTGGTGTGGTGAGGCGATCATCGCGCCGCCTCATGCTCCGCTAGTGGCCATCCAGGGAAGGTAAAAGGTGCTGAGTGCGCCATCCCGTTCCCGGCAAGAGGGGAGAAGAGGGGAGGTTACTTTCCACCAGCAGCATCCCGCGCCACGGCGGAGAGAGCGCGGGCTGCAAGTGGCAGGGGAGGACAAAGGAAACTTTCACGCGAGTTTGGAGTAGCTGGCAACTCTCAAAGATAAACACAAAGGTCGCCCTGGTAACTATCCGAGTCTCAGTGGCTGCAGGAGGGAAGGAAAGAGGGAGGGAGAGAGGGGGGGGAGGGAAGACACTGGGGCGGATGGTGAATAGGACGCCCCGCAGCGAATACTCCCTCGCGTCACCCCGTCACCCTGCAGCGGCCGCCTCAACCTTCCCGGGTCAAGAATGCACCTCCGGCAATCTAAAATGACCATCCATGCAGTCTGCAGGCACTAACCTTTTGCCTGCCGTGGCTCCTCAACACTCACACAATGATCTGGTGCAAGCACAGAGCACAGCCTCCAAAGACAACAAGGCAGGTACGGCAATGATGAAACAGTTCAAACATTTAAGTACCTGCAGTCTTTTCTTCTCAACAAAGTCAACCACGATTACTCACAATAACAGTCGTACTGTCATACCAGTCGCTCTCTCTCTTCCTGCATCACTTTTCTCCTTCACTCCCTCTTTTTCTCTGTCCTGCCACGAGTCACCAGTCCCTCCTCCTCCGGTGTCTGGTGTTAAGCATTACAACGTAAAAAAAAAGTTTTTTTTTCTTTATTCCGTAACGCAATTGAAAACACTTTCATTTAAAGGAACGCCAACAGCATATACCAAGAACACAATACAGCAATTTGTACAAAGCGTGTACAGCTTCAAAGCTTTCCTCGGCATCACACACTGCGATGAGTAGCTTCACCTTTATGTAGTACCCGCGATAGATCACACAATGTAAGCAATGACGTTCTTGGGGTTAAGCTCCTCCCCTTTCCCGACCCTTCCTCCTCCTCCTCCGCTTCTCACCCGACACGTGTCACGGCGCACAAACAAGTCACTCAAAGCTGCGGGACACGGCCGGCGGACCTTCAGTAATTTACTTACCAATAACAACGTTTATACGAACAAAAAACATCTCATAGTAAGTGACGGAAAGGGAACGCGGCCGTGGAACAAAAGAAGTGCTGA
The DNA here is from genome assembly GCF_035594125.1 of Scylla paramamosain. NCBI lineage: Eukaryota > Metazoa > Arthropoda > Malacostraca > Decapoda > Portunidae > Scylla > Scylla paramamosain. Next base: position 2,574,050 of record NC_087181.1, on the reverse strand, counting down.
AAACTTGTGCCGATCGAGACAACGTGAACTAGACTTTGCTTGCCAGCCTCTCTCTTAACGCTGATCTACGCTCCCCGCCGCCTGACACACGCCGAAGAGTGAGGTGTGCCATTAAACAGCCTTCTTAAGCTTGCAGAAAAGTAATACGACTTTAATAAGGGAGGTAAAGTGTCTCCTATACCGGTAAGATATTCCGAGGGTGATGGGGAGAAGAGGAGGAGGAGGAGGAGGAGGAGGAGGAGGAGGAGGAGGAGAAGGAGGAGGAGGAGGAGGAGGAGGAGGAGGAGGAGGAGGAGGAGGAGAAAAATAGAAAAAAAAACAAGAACATTAGTACGCAGTAGTAATAGTAGTAGTAGTAGTGATAGTAGTAATAACAGTAATAATACTAGTATTAATATTATTATTATTATTATTATTATTATTATTATTATTATTATTATTAGTAGTAGTAGTAGTAGTAGTAGTAGTAGTAGTAGTAGTGACAGCAGCATTAGCAGTAGCAGCAGTAACAATAACAGCAGCGCCAGCAGGAGGAGCAGGAAGAGTTGGAGGAGAAGATAGTAGTGGTGGAAACGAGGGTAATGGTTGACGGGGCCGCCGCAGGGACTGCCACCAGCGACTTCATTTGCTAAGTCTGCTTTTGTGTGAGCTAAATACGACGCCTGCGGCAGGGCTCAGGACTCCTTAGAGAGGCCGTCACTCACACTGGAAAGCTCACGCAAAGAGTGAGTGATTCATGAGGGCGCCATTGCTCGCCACTCCATCACTCGCTGGCATAACGTATGTTGGTGCAGATAATTAAAATAGGAGCGAGCACGTCTACGTGGAGAGCACGCGCTGGCTGGCCACACATGCTGTAAACATCATCTTTGCCTCAACAACAACAAACACTCGATAAAAAAACACATGGGTGCCTCGCGAAAACTTTCTACGGGGAAATTTACCTGACCAAAAGGAGAAAATACTAATATGGTTGCAGCCCTAAGAATGTGAATTGAAAAAAAAAAAATAAATAAATAAACAACAACAACAACAACAACAACAACAACTATCAACAGCAAGCAACAAGCAACAACAACAAACAACAGCAGCAGCAGCAACAAACAGTGGATGAAAACACTTGAATGACGTGATTTTTTTTTTTTCCTGTAAATTTGGCTGACCAAGAGGAGAACATGCTTTTACGATTCCCGCTTTTCAGAGAGCGAGTTTAAGACATTATCTTAGCTCAACATGAACAAGTATTTGCTTAAAAAAAAAAAAAGTATGGATGACTTATGATTATTTTCCTGCATGTCATTGAAGCTGACCAAGAGAAGGAAAAGCTGTATCTCTTGTATTTTTTTTTTTTCTGAGTCAACAACAACAAATAGCCGATGAAAACAGCGATACTTACCTTTCTACGTGGATATGAAGCTTGTGCAATTTACGTTTCCAAGAAGTGAGTCGAATATATTAATTGAGTCGACAACAAAAACTAGTCGATGAGAAAGCTATATGCAACAGGCGGTAATATCTTTATACGTATAAAATAAAACTGACCAAAGAAGAGACAAATTTATTCAAATACCACTCCCAAGAAAATGCCTAGAAATTATCCCTATCAATTTCGTCCATTTATTTACACACAAGTTTTAACATTCCTCTCTCGAGACACACAAAATCATTGGAAGTGGGAAATGTAATCAGAGCCTCCCATTATGCGACTGTAACATTTGTACCGCTTAAAAATATATGCACTAGTTGAGGAGTGAGACTTAAAGGCATGGCAGGAATGCATTAAATGTTCCTTTGTTGCCTAGACGCCGCTTTTTTTAGGCAATATCTACCACCGCCACCACCAACACGAACACTAATACATAGAAACCACACTGAGCAGAAGCAGGACGGTTTCTTCCTTCTCCGCTGACGAAAGTTGACACAAGTAAGAGCATCAGTGTCCCAGTTATGGGATTGAAGCGAGCTTGTCTTTTACGGCGTCCCATTAACTCATCTCCGCCAGGTGCAGAAACTTGAACCTTTCCTATGCTGTCAATAACATTTACCAACACACATCAGTTTTCCTATTTACTGACACCTTGCCACGAGTCTCTCCTCTGCACAACGTTTATACAATTAAACGTTGTGTGAAATTCCATGACAGATTCAGACAATATACTCGCTTAAAGTCTTTTCAGTTCCAACCCTCCCTCTCCCACATAAAAAAAAAATAAATAAATAAAATAAATAAATAAATAAATAAAAAAAATATTAAACGAAAAATACAAACCATGGCGAAAATATTTATCGCACTCAAAAATACACAACAATAAAGCAGTGGAAGGTGCAACTCAGCAATCCCACAATAAACGTTTTGTAAAATGGTTGAAGGCGATGAGAGCAATGTACTGCTGTGGACTGATATCTAACACTGCACTATCTACAAATGAATTCAGCTTTTTCATTTATATTCCCATATTGGCTGACATCCCTTACAAAACCTGAGAGCTGATAGATTCTTGGCAGATCTGATGAGGCAAGATTGAAAGAAAATGATTAACACAGTGGAAATAAATGAGTTTCTTTACTGCCGTTCAAAACTATACACTACTCGACAGGTGAGGAGGAAAGGACTTGATCAGATTAAACATCACACTGGAGGGAATAAAAACCACGGATGCAGATTATCGAGAGCAGCGAGAAAGTTTTACGGCTATGGACTGTCAAGTAATATTTTTCTTTTCGTAATTTCCCAATTCATAGATAATGAACTCAGTTTCAAAAAGAAAAAAAAAATTATGCAGTGTAGAAAAAAAAATTATGATCTTTCCTAAGGAAGCTGAATAAGCTTAAAATTGAGAGGAAAATAAAGGATCTATTTTTATTCAGCAGTAATTCAGTCTGTATTTATTTTTTCACTATTACTTGTTGGTATGGAAACTGCAATGCCTTCTTAAAGGATAAATTGACTAAAATGGTCACAGACTGCATAAAACTCGATGGTGGTAATGGTGCTCCTTTGTCAGAAATAAATAACAAGTGTGTCTTATGGAGATGTGGAGTAACTGTAATTGATGTGACTCATCCTGTGAACCACTATTGTCAAATGTTATCATCAGGGAGATGAATGAAATCACTAAAATGTAGAGCTAGCAGTTATTCAAGATCCTTTGTACCGACGAGTATACGGCTCATTATTTAAAACTAAACTTCTCTCAATTACTATTGTTTATGCCAGGGATGCAGACCGATTTTCTTTTAATATATATTTTATCTTTTATGGTGTATCTGATTTTATTTGCTTAACCTTTTAGATGTACATATGTGACTCATTTATTCATATTTTACGTGGCAACTTACGAATGAATGTATGTGATAATTATGTATGATTACTTTCCAATTCTTCTGAAACACACAAGTCAAAGTTCAAGTTCTATTACATGATAATAAAATTAATAATAATAATAATGATAATAATAATAATAATAATAATAATAATAATAATAATAATAATAATAATAATAATAATAATAATAATAATAATAATAATAATATTATTATTATTATTATTATTATTATTATTATTATTATTATTATTATTATTATTATTACTATTATTATTATTTTGGGAATCTTGGTTGACAATCATCTTTTGGAACTGGCATTTTGAATGGGTATTTTTATTTATCTATTTACTCTTATTATTTTATGTTGTATTTTTGTTGTCCTTGGCCAGAACTCCTTTCACATGAAACACGTTCAGCACTTACTACAAATGCATTCAGTACCCTCCTTTAAATCCCCAGATCTTTTGACAACTTCGTTACTAAACATGTTTCTCTGCTTCTACGCAAGACTCCAACTTCCAGACAAGTGAAGAGAGAATGACCACACCAAACACCTCACCACATTACACATCACGCTGGATGGGACAGAGCGCCCTGCAGGTGATGTCTGGAGGGATGCACCTGCCACGAGTCCTTGTCCAAGAAGTACTTACCTGGAAAGAAAAAAAAAGAATGTATGTTAGTGGATTGTTTGCTTACTACTACTACAATTACTCCTTCTACT
>NC_087181.1:2532500-2565000 GCF_035594125.1 Scylla paramamosain | reverse complement strand
CAAACAAAGAAACAGAGAGAGAGAGAGAGAGAGAGAGAGAGAGAGAGAGAGAGAGAGAGAGAGAGAGAGAGAGAGAGAGAGAGAGAGAGAGAGAGAGAGAGAGAGAGAGAGAGTCACACACACACACACACCATCCCTTCCACTTACACGCACACTAGATAGATACATACATACATCCTCGTACAAAGCTGCATACACAACGTACAATAAATACATACATATACGCAATGTATGAATAAACACACATATATACGTATATCGTACACAAGCAAACAAAGAAACACACACAAGCAGAAAGATGGACATGCATATAAACATTAGAAGAAAAAAATCTAATTAACCGATATATATCAGATAAGTCAGACATATATCCAAGTACACATAAAGACACAGCCACACATAAAAACAAAGACGAACATGAAGACCGAGAGATAAACATAAAATCTAACTAAATGTGGTTGATATGCATACATTAACAAATATTCAGCGACAGATGTACTAAGTATGTATACAAAGACACATTAATGTAAACGAGCGACACAAAGAGAAACACAGAATACAAAGACATGAGCGTTCAATATTAGAAACGGAGGGATTGCATCACTGTTAACGCCTCCACGGCAGCCAAACGGAATATGGATGCGTTGGGAAGACATTACGTGTTGTGGATAGTACAGAACGCAGAGGAGAAAATAAATAAATAAATAAATAAATAAATAAATAAATAAATAAATAAATAAAAATAAAATGAGTATAAAAAAAAAAAATCAAATGAGAGTGTAAGTCTTGATAATTCTACATGAACCTTGAAATATCCGAGCGTTGTGTTTTGTCGCAGGAAATTACACTTCAAGAACTACTCTAAATCACGGCTTTCCTACTCCGTATGAGGATTTACTTTATTTTTCTTTTTTTTTTCCTCAGTTATTTGAAAAAGCGAAAAGATACAGAAAAATACCTCATGTAGTAGAAATATGTCAACGTGTCCATCTACTTACACACACACACACACACACACACACACACACACACACACACACACACACTACACACACACACACACACACACACACACACACACACACCGGAAAAGAAGAACAAGAAGAACAAAAAGAACAAGAACAAGAAGAAGAACAAGAACAAGAACAAGAACAAAAAGAACAAGAAGAAGAACAAGAAGAAGAAGAAAAAGAAGAAAGAACATAAGATAAAAAAAATAAAGATAAATAAACTGGATCACTATGAAACATGACAGTAATACAGACGTGACAATAAAAAATAAAAAAAAAATACAAGATAAAACGGTGAAGCAACAAACATCAATCGTGAAAGTGTAGCACAACACGACACAGCACACTGCCTGCCTGCCTGCCCTGCTCTCCTCTCCTCTCTTCTCCACGTCTTCAATCGCCGCCGGCAGGATAAACACGCCACGTCTATGAATGCTTTAAACCCTCCATATCTCACAGGCAGCAAATATCACGAACGGGCGTCTCTAAGCCATCAGTGGGGCCTCCGTCAGCGCCTCGGGGAGTGTCTTCAACAAGAGGGAGGCGGGGAAGGTAATACTGCAGCGCCTTTAGTCGGTCTGCAAGTCGCGAGTTTTATCACGAAGACCAAAGGGATGAAAGGCAGGAAGGGGCGGGAGTGAGTGATTGAAGGAGGCACGGAAGGAAGGAAAGAGGGCGAGGGAAGGAAGGCAGATGAGCGGGGAAGGAACATGTAAAGAGAGTTATCAGCAGCAAACGTGTTACTTTATATCACCAATCCCTTTAACTTCACTCCCTTTAACTTTACGCCAGCTGATGCTCGCGGATTTGCACCAACTTTCCTTTTAAAATACTTCATTAATAAGCGAGCGAAAGTTGTTTTATTTTACAGAATGCCTTTAACTTTCCAGTAGATATAAATACGTGACTTAGAGTAAGTTTATATTAAAAAATACTTAATTAATCAGGGATAGTCCAGTACAATATTTTTTTTTGGTGTGTGTGTTTTTTGTGTTTATGTGACGGTAAGACTGAAACACAGGATAAATAACAATTACGTATTTTTTTTTATATTTAAATAACTTCCAAGCCTCCAAGACACCTCACTAATCAAAAATATTCTAATACAATCTGATAATTTCTTTTTGTGTTAGCATATGAACAATAATAGGATCGAAGTACCTGGCAGAACAAAACTCACACTCTTATACGTAATACCTAAATAACACCATAACTAAACAATACTTCACTAACAAAAAAATATTATCTTAAGCTTAGAACACATTATCACGTGTATGTGTGAAAAAAAAAAAAGAAGCAGGATCGAAAAAAAAAACAAGAAAAATAAACTTACACTTTATTACGTAACATTAAGTAACTCAATACCTTAAAAAAAATCACTAATTACAAATATTCAGTTACGTTCGGACCACCTTTTTTTCCTCCCCAGAGTGTGTATGTGAAGAGGATAGGACCGAAATACCTGATCGAACAACAAAACCGGTACTTTTTTATGTGATATGAAGCCAGCGACGTGCGTGGAATATTTACCGCTTCACTGTAAATATTGTTAGCGTGTTTGGCTTGCCTGTTACTCAAGGGAACAACAACACGGTGAAGGGCAGCCAGGCCGGCACTGAATATGGGTGCTGATCGAAGAGCGAGAGAGAGAGAGAGAGAGAGAGAGAGAGAGAGAGAGAGAGAGAGAGAGAGAGAGAGAGAGAGAGAGAGAGAGAGAGAGAGAGAGAGAGAGAGAGAGAGAGAGAGAGAGAGAGAGAGAGAGAGAGAGAGAGAGAGAGAGAGGTGGCAAGGTGACACATTAATATGAACAATGTTTAGTAGTAAGCTGTCATGCGCTAATAAGATATGAAAATAAAAATGAATAAATAAATCAATAAATCAATAAATCTAGCAGTAGTAGTAGTAGTAGTAGTAGTAGTAGTAGTAGTAGTAGTAGTAGTAGTAGTATTAGTAGTAGTAGTAGTAGTGAGAAGCAGTAATAATAATAATAATAATAATAATAATAATAATAATAATAATAATAATAATAATAATAATAATAATAATAATAATATCAATAATAAAAGTTTTAATAATAATAACAATATTACTAGTACTACTACTACTACTACTACTACTACTACTACTACTACTAAACAAACATATAAGACTCAATAGAAATCCTTTTTACAATTTTTCTGACTATCGATGTAAAAAAAATATAACTAATAATAAATAAAATAAAAAATAAATAAATAAATAAAAGAAAAAATAATATAATATACCGATTAAATACCAAAGACAAATAACGATACAAAAATTAAGACATAACTATACCCAGGCATAAATCCAAAAGTCTCTCTCTCTCTCTCTCTCTCTCCTCTCTCTCTCTCTCTCTCTCTCTCTCTCTCTCTCTCTCTCTCTCTCTTTCTCTCTCTCTCTCTCTCTCTCTATTTCTCTCAGGCACAAGAACAAGCAGGCAGAAAATGAATCAAAGAGACGTGCAAGACATGTGGGAAGGAATGTGTGGCGAGTGGAGCATTATGAGGCAATACCAGATAGAGGGTTATTAGAAAGTGCACCAGGGCGTGACCTTCGCGATAAAGATAAAAGAAATACGAAAATAAGAGCGACCAGAACAGAGAAATGTGTACAAGCGGGATAGGCGTAGAAAATAATATAAAAATCGACAGACAAAGCGAACGCAAAAACAGGAAAATGAAAGAAATATGAAAGAGAAGAGTCGGGGAAGATTGAGAGAAGGTTGAGAAAGGAATAAAAAAAAATAGACAGTAAGGGTAAAGACAAACAAAAATAAAAAAAAAGATAATAAAATATATGAAAGAAAGGAAGATAAGAAAATAAATGAACGATAAAAAAAAAAAAAATAGGAAGAGGAAGTTTAAAAAGATGTGTCCAAAAACTAAAGGAAATACATGAAAAGAAAAAAAAATGTAAGAGATAGGGATAGAAAAAAAAAAAAGAAAACAAGTGGAATAGAGAAATAGTTGGTAGGAAAAAGCGGAGAGACGAGGGAGGAAAGAAAGTGAAAACAAAAATAGAAGTGAGGAAATGAAAAAAAAAAAAGATACGAGACATGAAAAATAAGATTGGAAAAATAGTAAAGTAAAAATATGAAAGAAGAATAAATGTCAAAGAATGAAAGTTGGATGTAAAAGAAAAAAATAAAAGTAAAAAGAGAACAAGAGACACAAATACAAGGAGGAAACAAAACATACAATGACAAATAAACAAGGATACTGAAAAGACAGCAAACGTACGATAATTTAAGGGAACTATACCTTGCGCTATTACGATAACATATAGCCAGTAATTGCTCTGTCCACACACACACACACACACACACACACACACACACGTATCTTAACAAGTCTTTAATGTGAATATTTATTTATTTATTTATTTTTTTTACTTGTAGGATGCTCATTCATTCATCTTCCTTTGGCTTCTGACAGATGAAAACCACAGCGAGATTGAAGGGACTTGCTTGCCTCGTGTTTCCTCAGTGAGTTTGTTGACCTTGCTGACAATTCATACACTTCATCCGTCTTTGTGATTTGTGATGTAACTTCATAGGAAACGTATAATAATGTAAGAAAACATGAAGAGGTTTGCAGAAGGTCAAATGATATATGCAAAGCAATATCTAATAGGAAATATAGTAAAACGAATACCTCTAGATTTCAAAATGCTGCATTTGAAAGAAAAAAAAATATTTGCAACTTTTTTTTTAACCCTACTTTAAATCTTTATCTAAAGTATACTTACATAATAAACAATAAATATTAGATTAACAGTTTATGTATTCAATCCTATATCAATATTCTGCACGACCAACAACAATATTGGAAACACAGTCCTTTCCTGCCGATTGTGTTCAGTCTTTATCTGAACTCAATCTAGGCGACACAGGAGAGGCATAAATCATCTCCATACTCAGTCATAAGTGAGCAACAAATCTTAGGAGAGTCTCAATCTATACACAAACCCAAAGAGCGACGGACGTCAAATATAAACAAAAACATTCCATATATAATCATTAAATAGGAAAAAAGGAAAAAAAAATACGAACGACTCAAAATTGATTGCAAATTCAATCATAACTGGGGAACAAAGCTTAGGAGACGTTCATTAACACTAACCCAGAGAGCGATAGACACCAAACAAAACATGCAATGCTAAATGAAAAATGAAAGAAAAAAAAAATATCAATGATTCAAACTTAACAGAAACCGGGAGGGCGATAAATAAAGCTCAGTGTCCTCATTGGCACGTTAATCCCGCGCCATAAGTCTTCCTTTGCATACATTTTCTACAAGCCAAAGAAGGGAAAAGAAGACGAAAAAAAAAAAAAAAACATTGAGGACGTGGTTGCTGCCTTCCTACGTAGATCCTTGTCGCGAAACAAGAGATTAGACAACTTTATAAACTCTTTAACTATTTCCTAAACTCGTGGCTTTACAAACTTGTTACTATAATCTTGGCACGAGAAAAAAAAAAGAGAGAGAGAAAGAAAATCGATCTTTATAAGTTTTACATGAAGTTGGATGGAAAAAAAAAAGAAGGAAGGAAGGCAAAAAGGAAGGGAACAAACAAGGAATGATGAATTAAAGGAAGGAGGGGAAGAAGCAGGGATGGAATGATGACATGAATGAAAGAAAGAAGGAAGGAATGAAGGAAGGTAGGAAGGAATGAATGAAGGAAATAAGGAAGGAAGGAAGGAAAGAAGTAAGGGATAAAGGAAAAAAATAAATAAATAAATGAACCAAGAAAAGAAGGGAAACAAATAAGGAAGAAGCAAGTGCAGGCGAGGAGGGGGAAGAGAGGGGGAGGAGGAGGAGGAGGAGGAGGAGGAGGAGGAGGAGGAGGAGGAGGAGGAGGAGGAGGAGGAGGAGGAGGAGGAAGAGGAGGAGGAGGAGGAGGAGGAGGAGGAGGAGGAAGCCTGGGATTAGCGTGTAAAGGGAAGAAAAGGAGACTAGGAAAGACAAAGAGTTGATGAGAAATGGAAAGAGAATGCAAAACTAGAGAGAGAGAGAGAGAGAGAGAGAGAGAGAGAGAGAGAGAGAGAGAGAGAGAGAGAGAGAGAGAGAGAGAGAGAGAGAGAGCAGACTTCCTCGTATCCTCCCATGATAAGAAGCATTACACAAGATCCTGTAGATAATTAAACTGTCTGCTAAGGAGATAATGCAAAAAAAAAATCCAATTAATATAATTTCTTAACAGAAGAATAAGAAAATATATAAAGAAAAAAGGAAAACTGCGGAGACGAAGGTAATGCAGGTGACTATAACTCTTTAATAACTCACAGCCAAAATAAGGCAATACACACACACGACTTGGCGAGGACACAAATAAAGTATGGATGAAAAATAACACAGTTAGGAAGAAAATAACGTTCATATATATATATATATATATATATATATATATATATATATATATATATATATATATATATATATATATATATATATATATATATATATATATATATATATATATATATATATAATATATATATTATGTTAAAACCCATTTTCGGTTCTTTTCGTATGCTTGAATCTAAAAATTTAATCCCGTATCAGAAATATATATATATATATATATATATATATATATATATATATATATATATATATATATATATATATATATATATATATATATATATATATATATATATATATATATATATATATATATTAGTTATTATTAATATTATTATCTTTTTTTTTTTTAGGGGGGTGTTTTATTAGAGCTCACATTTCTTAAGTAATATAACCATTGTAACGTTATTTGATTTTTTTTCTTATATTGTTTTTTTTTTCGGCTCTTTTCATATCCTTGAACCTAATAAGTCCATCCCTTCCCTGAAACATTTTTTTTTTTTTTTTAAGGTGCATAAGGTATTGTCACGTTATTCATATTTTTATTTACCTTTCGTGTGTCTTAACGTAATCTTTTCATCCTCTTTGGGAGGAAAAAAAAATCCCAATTTAAGATCTCTTTACATAAATATTAAATTTTTAGTGCTTTTTCCTTAATTCCCTCGGATTGTCTCATGCACATTTGTAATCTCCCAGAAGCAAACGCCACACACACACACACACACACACACACACACACACACACACACACACACACACACACACACACACACACACACACACACAAATATACGTTTCAATTTAGTATATTTGTAAATTTATCGTCTCGGCCCACTCTCGGCCCCCACTATATTATAGTCTTTAATATTCCAACAAATAAAAAAAAAAATGAAAGAAAGAATAGCGTATTTCTCTTTACGGTTTCAATATTCCACTCACTGTGATATTCCACATTTCTCCTCTCTCTTCCAACACTCGGGGAAAAATACTGTTTATTCTGAAGTGTTTTCATCTTTATCTTAATCTATTTTACTTGGGTCCAGCTTACACTGATCCTTGATTTATGTCAAGCTACTTTTCCCTGACACAAGGGAAAAAGACACGATATAATATTAATTCAAAAGTGTATTTTTTCTTATTTTTCCTAACACAATTCTACGTACTTTCGTTAAGATTACATGTACTCTTAATCCATCCTCAGTTCCTGTACTCTGATCCTTGTGAGGAAGAGAACCTTAAATCAACATTTCCATCTTCCCAATTACTGTTTTCTTTCATATTCACTTTATTGTATTTTCCCCTCGTCAAGTTTACACGACTTCTAATAGACCTTCAATTCCTTTAGTCCAGCCCACGTGAAGAAGAGGCTCTGCAGTCAACACTTCTTACACTTCTTTCTCCCCAATCAATTATTCAGGCCTTCCTTCACGTCACTGGAGGTCCTCATGTTCCTTTCCACCAATCCCAACACGCCCTCGTCCTCCCGGTGTGGCAGGGAGAGGAAGAGAGGGAGGCAGAGAGGGCTGATGTCCCATAAAATCTGGCTGGAATGTTGACAGTAATGAATGAAGGTAAATTGTAGGTCTGGGATGGAAGTCCAAAATGCTGGCCTGGTCTTCAGTATCCCTCTTTCCCTCTTTTCCCATCCTGCGTCCTTCTCTCCTCCTTCCGCCAGCGCCACTTCTTGAAAAATGTCCTTTTAAGTAATAATGCGCTTACTCGCACGACTCCTTGGGCCGTCACTTGAGGCACCTCGCTGGGGGAGTTCGGGCCAGAGGGACGGCCGGGCTTAACATCTTCTTGGGCCCGAGTACACAGCTGTACCAGGAGAGTGTTTGCCCTCCCCTTTAGTCCTGAGCATATCAGTGTTGCCAATCATCTCCACACCCGCTCAAATCCTCTCCTGCAGCGTCGCCAATCATGCAAGTCCTGCGGCGGGACTCGCGACGTGGCGGCGCAACTTGGCCTCGAGAAATTGCCTGTGACGAGACGAGGAGAGGCGAGGAGCACACAACCACACGTCACCTCCCTCGTGTGGGTAGATTTCATATTTATTACTGCAAAATAATCACTACCTGAGGGACTATTGTTGAAGGGAAACCTGATGGGTCCTGGGAGAAGAGGCCAGATGAAAGGGATGACAGGGAGGGAAGACACGAGCAGGGGTGGAGGAAAGGGAGACACAGGAGGGAAGTGATACCAAGGAAGACAGATAGAGGAGGGAGTGGAGGGAAGTACGAAAGGGTGGGTCAAGAGTGAAAGGCGAGGGATGAAGCAAGGACAGCCGAAGAAGGAGGAGGAGAGGGAAGCGTAGAGAGGAAGGGGAGGAATGAAAGAGAGGGGTGAAGAGCCGCCGGGCCGGAGAAGATGCAAACGCGGAGTGAGAGGAGTGAGGAATGAGAGGGAGGGAGAGCCACCGCGGAGGGAAGGGAGGGGAGGGAAGGGCCTGCTAAGAGAGAGGGAGAGGGTGGCAGGAGGAGCAATCGTGTGGCACTCGTGGCCAGCAAACTCAGGGATCGATTATCAATAGTTGAGGTGGACCAACTTTACACAGTCCCATCCAATTACGTTTCGTCCACCATTTTGAAGACGCAACTTTGACGGCAAGATTTAAAGTTGTCCCGTCACCCAGCAAGACAAACTGCGGTGTGTTGTATCGAGTGCCGGACAAAACACACTCAAGAACTGCGGTTGTTCAAACTTAACCGAAAATCACCTGCAATCTGATGAGTACATTATGATAAATAAATAGAGGGTGGAATGGAGTCGTGAAGTTAACCAGTGGATCAATAAGACAAACTAGGGTGCGTTGTATTAGACCAAACACACGAACATTCAGGCTTAACAGAAAGTCGCATTTATTCTAATACGAATACATTATGATAAAAAGAGGGGAAGGAGGTAGTAATGTTAACTAGTGTGTACAGAACCACGACAGACTAGGAAACTTTGTACCCATTCAAACTTTGCAAAAAAAAAATCACATACCATTTATTAAGAGTACTATATATAATATATTATATATATATATATATATATATATATATATATATATATATATATATATATATATATATATATATATATATATATATATATATATATATATATATATATATATATATATATATATATATAAAGGAACAAGGAATGAATCAATAAAGTTATCCAGGGCGACCATTTAAACACAAAAAAAATCGCATACAATCTAACAGAACTCATTATGGTAAAGATAAAAGAGGGTAGTGAAGGAGGGCAGGCAGGCAGGCAGGCAGGCAGGCGGGAGTCTTCACAGCTTCTTAACATGAAGGAGAAAATGACAGCAGTGAGTAATATCATTAGTCTTGTTAAGGCTTCCGTGCGGGGCGTCATGAGGCAACACAGTCTGGCTCTGCATCGCCGCTGCTCGACCCTTTAAACACCCGACGCGGAAAGATAAAGAAATGCAACAAAAGAGTCTGTTCTTAAATTTGGTGTTTACTAGCGAGCGCCAGTATTGTTATGCAAATAGTGCTTAGCGGGCGCGCCAGCCGCCACCAAAAGAAGGCAACGCGTCCGTAAAAAAGCGAACCAAGTACAAGAATAAAGCACAGAGCATGAACCCAACACAATGAGGGAAGTGAGGAGGCGCGTGGCTTGAGGGGAAGGATAAATTCAAAGCGGTCATTTCCTGCACACGAACAATATGACGGCGTGACATTAGTGGTGAGAAATGTGCTGCTGACTGTTCGTCTTCATTGTAACACTGCACATAAAAGTAACGCAAATTAAGAAAACTCTATTATATTATGAAAAAAAAATAGAACGAAAATACTAATATTAATTCACATATAAAGGAAAACAGTAAATAAACATAGACAGAAACACAGTAATCATATTGATCAAATAATAAAAAAAAAATAAATAAATAAATATACATACATACATATATACTCGTATATATATATATATATATATATATATATATATATATATATATATATATATATATATATATATATATATATATATATATATATATATATATATATATATATATGGGAAGGAAAAAATATATAACATTTAAACAACATTAACCTACATTCCTTCTTCCGCCTCAAGGAAAAAGCTGTTTTATGGAACGCGTAAACTGTAAACTAAGCAGAGAAAAAGCAGGAGAATTATAAAATTACAGATAATTACAAGAGAGGAAACAGCAGAGAGGCTAAAGGAACGCAAATTTTCAAGATACAAAGACGATGAAACAGCAGCAGCAGCAGCAGGAGGAGGAGGAGGAGGAGGAGGAGGAGGAGGAGGAGGAGGAGGAGTAGGAGGAGTTAAAGAAGACTAGAAGGAGGAGGTATAGAAGAATGTAATCTAGCATAGAAAAACCTAGAATAAAAGAAAAAAAAAAAAAAAGAAATATCATACATTAAAAAAAAAAATCACCAGAAGTACCAACGGGAAACATTTACAGACGGGACACTCAGGTCTTGGAAAGGAAAGAAGAAGGGCATCACGTGAATCTCCTCTCCAGGCAGTCTGTCACGCCGTCAGAAGCCAGACTCACACCCACTCAAAGCCTCCCACACGCACACCTCTCACACCCACGCCTCCAACTCATGCATAATCGTGTCTGGTGGAAGGCAGAGCTACTCATCAACACTCCTCTCACAACCCACAACTTCCACAAATCCACCATCTCTGCCATTTCCTGTACTAACACCTTTCTCTCCCCCCCAAAAAAAAGGAATCTTAACGAAAAATTAATTAAAAACTTTAGCAGTCTGTAGCAAAGCAGTGACCCAGCCATTGAGAGAAACACGGCAATGGTTCGAGAAGAGTGGTCGAGGCTTTATTCTACCACCAAGACCCCAAGACTGCAAACGCTTCGTTCGCATAACATACAGCGAGTAACGAGAAATTAATTAAAAACAGTAGCAGTCAGTAACAAAGCATTGACTCAGCCATTGAAAGAAACACGGCGAGGGTTCGAGGAAAGTGGATGCGGCTTTATTCTACCATCAAGACCCCAAGACTGCAAACGCTTCCTTCGCATAATATACAGCGAGAAAAAAGTGCACATTCTAATCTCCACGCAGCCTCGGGACCAACACCTCGAGGGGCTGGCTGGGCTGAGGATGAAGGCAGCTTGAAATGGAAGGTGTATATATAGAGCTGCAGGAACGCCCTTATTCTACCATCCTACAGCAATGCTCCCACGAGGCATCATCACTTAGCACCTTCAATTAACCAGACTAGACGAAACGACACAGCAATACCTGGCAACAATGGAGCTTTACCCTACCCAATCGAGTTTGCCCGGCCTTCTCTGTACGGGATAACACGGCTTTAGATAGGGTAATGCCACTTATCCAAAGAGACCGTAGTGGTAGTAGTTAGCTGGTTTAGGAAGTGTAGCTTAGCAAAGGCTCTCGAAATGGTGAAGGGAGGTACGGATAGGATATAGATGTGATTGTTATTCAGAAGGAAGAGAAAAGTGAAGGAAAATGAAAGGAAGGCACTGCACTGAAAAGTAACGAGAAACAAAAGGAAAAAAATGAATAGAAAATACTGTGCTGAGAATTAACGAGAAACAAAAGGAGTGTGAAGAAGGATGAAATAACGGTACTGTGGTGAAAACTAACGAAAGAGACGAAAGGAAGGTAAAAGGATGAAAGGAAGGTACTGATCTGGAAAGTAATGAAAAAGACAGAAGAAGATACAAGATAAAAGGAAGGTACTTTACTGAAGACTAACGAAAAAGACGAAAGGAAGGTAAAGAAAGATGAAAGGAAGGTACTGATCTGGAAACCAATGAAAGAGACAGAAGATGATACAAGATAAAAGGAAAGTACTTTACTGAAAACTAACGAAAGAGAAGAAAGAAGTGCGAGGAAAGATGAAAGGAGGATACTGTACTTAAACTAACGAAAGAGACAAAAGGATAAGAGAAAATTCAAGTACAGATTCCAAACAAAGACAACACGAGAAACACATGGGTAAAGGAGAAGGACAAAGATAAGGACTAAAACATAATGACGTAACTCACGAAAGGAAGATACAAGAGGAGATAATAGAGACAGATGTCATTTCTACCAAAGAAGACGAGAGGAGGAGACGCATGAATAAAGCACGCAGACAAAGACGATGAAAACAGGATATCATGTTGGAAAACCCACGAAAGAGACACAGAGAAGGAGAGAGAGACAAGGAAGAGACATAATCAACGTACAAGTAGATATCACTCTTACCCAAGACAGGAGAGACAGATAACCGGCACAGAGACAGACAAAGAAGATGAAGGTAACATTTTAAGACAGGGACCCACGAAAGACACACACACACACACACACACACACGGACGAGAGACTGAGAGTTGAGCTAATTAATTAATATGGGGTTGTGAGAGGCAAAAATGGCCCTTCACTCGCTTCCTATGGTTCGGTGAGAGCGACGATCATTAGCAGCAAGAAATTACACTGAACACCAAGCGAAGATGAAGGACTTCGCTGGGGGCGCCGTGGCTGATAAAGTAATTGTATGGCAGGAGGAAAGGGGAAAAGAATGGTAATGGAGAGAGCGAGTGTGCAGGAGCCAGAGACACAGAAAGAGAGAGTGTGGTAAAGGACACAAGACGGAATAACAGACAAGTGAAAATGAATCTAATGCCAAAAGGAACGCCGCCAGGATTGAAGGAACAATTAAAAGAAGAAAAACGTAAGAAGCTGTAATTGGAGATAAAGAGGAGATTGATGAATAGTAAAACGGAGGGAGAAGGAGATGAATAGGAGGACGTAAAGGACAAGGAGGAGAGGAAAGAGGAGGAGGTGGGTAAGGGGAAAAGGCCATGACACAAAAGGACAAAGAAGAAGAAGAAGAAGAAGAAGAAGAAGAAGAAGAAGAAGAAGAAGAAGAAGAAGAAGAAGAAGAAGAAGAAGAAGAAGAAGAAGAAGAAGAAGAAGAAGAAGAAGAAGAAGAAGAAGAAGAAGAAGAAGAAGAAGAAGAAGAAGAAGAAGAAGAAGAAGAAGAAGAAGAAGAAGAAAGAAGAAGAAGAAGAAGAAGAAGAAGAAGAAGAAGAAGAAGAAGAAAATAAATAAATAAATAAAAGCAGCAGCAGTAACAACAACAACACAAACAACAACATAAACAACAAAAGCAACAGCAACAACAACAACAACAACAACAACAACGACAACAACAACAACATGAACAACAACAACAACAACAACAACAACAACAACAACAACAACAACAACAGCAGCAGCAATGAGGAGAAAATAGGAATACTAGAAAAAAAATTGATAAATAAAATGATACTTATAATTACAAAAATGAATAAATAAATAAACACACACACACACACACACACACACACACACACACACACACACACACACACACACACACACACACACACACACACACAGACTCATAGCCTTTAAAAAGATCATCTAGAAGTTACTTTAATCCTCCTTCCTTCTTAATTGACAATATTATCTTCCAACTTTTTTTTTCTTTTATTTATTTATTTTTTTTATCTCGTTTTTTATTTCCACAGTCAGCCTTCAGAATTACAAATACTCGCGGAGGGAAGAATAAAACCAAATTACAACCGCACTAATGTTTCCTTCGTTACGTAAGACTGAGATTACGTAATGTGTGTGTGTGTGTGTGTGTGTGTGTGTGTGTGTGTGTGTGTGTGTGTGTGTGTGTGTGTGTGTGTGTGTGTGTGTGTGTGTGTGTGTGTTTACTCGAACGACACTGATTTCTGTCATTCATCAGTATCGTCATTATTATTTATCAACATTAATAATAGCAACGGTGCTGGTTTCTGTTGTAGTAGTAATGGTAGTGGTAGTAGTAGTAGTAGTAGTAGTAGTAGTAGTAGTAGTAGTAGTAGTAGTAGTAGTAGTAGTAGTAGTAGTAGTTGTTGTTGTTGTTGTTGTTGTTGTTGTTGTTGTTGTTGTTGTTGTTGTTGTAACTGCTGTATGTGTTTTCTTTATTGCTTTGAAGGAGAAAGGAGGAAGAGGAAGTGGAGGAAGAGATAGAGGAAGACAAGGAGGACGAAGAAGACACCCACAAGCAAGAGAAAGAGGAGAAGAAGAAGGAGAAACAAGAAGAGAAGAAGGACAAGAGAAACAAGAAAGAAAAAAAGGAGGAAGAGAAAGATGAAGGAAGGAAGGAGGAGAAAGAGTGGACAGGAAGAAGAACTAGGGGACCGTAATAAAGAAAGTGAGAGCTCAAGAAAAATAAAGAGAAAGAGGGCAAGGACGAGAGGATGGAGAGAGGGGAGAGATTGAAAGGGGAGAAGGGCGCGAGAAAAGAAAAAAAAAAAGAAAAAAAAACACGGAGGAGGAGGAAAAGGGAAATGAAGAGAAAGACTGAAAGATCCCGGATAAAAATGAAGGAAACATAAGAAGGGGAAAAAAAAACGACTCTAAAGGATGAATCTGAGACTAAGGAGAAGACAGAATAAATAAAGGAAGAAGGAAAAAACGATAGAAAGGAACTCAGAGGAAATGGATGTTTGAAAATTAGAACAAATAGCAGGAGGAGAAAGAGGAGGAGAAAGAGGAGGAGGAGGAGGAGGAGGAGGAGGAGGAGGAGGAGAAGGAGGAGGAGAAGAGGAGGAGGAGGAGGAGGAAGGAATGAAAACTTAAACGAAAAAGGAAAATATAAAATTGGAGAATGATGATGATAAGACAAGAGAGAGAGAGAGAGAGAGAGAGAGAGAGAGAGAGAGAGAGAGAGAGAGAGAGAGAGAGAGAGAGAGAGAGAGAGAGAGAGAGAGAGAGAGAGAGAGAGAGATAATCTGTGTGTGTGTGTGTGTGTGTGTGTGTGTGTGTGTGTGTGTGTGTGTGTGTGTGTGTGTGTGTGTGTGTGTGTGTGTGTGTGTGTGTGTGTGTGTGTGTGAATATTTAAGAAGACAAAGCACAAAATATGAAGACGAATCGAACACACACACACACACACACACACACACACACACACACACACACACACACAGAGCATAATAGTAGAGAAGCAGAAAAAAAAAACATGATTTCAGAAAAAAAAAAAAACATACAAAGAGAAAAATAGAAGGCGGTAAGGAAGCAAAGGAGCAGGACAGAGGACCACCACCACCACCACCACGACCACCACCACCACCACCACCAGCGGCAGACTGAAGTGTTTCTTGGTGTCGCGCGTCGTTCTGTGATAAATTACCACAGCTGAGAATAATCGACCAATTTGTCAAGTGTCCATAAGTCGGTGTCCCGGGTATAATTCAACATTTAACATTTTTCCTTCCAGTTCCGGGGGAAAAAAAACCTGATAATGACAAATGCTTAGGGAGGGAAGGGAGAAGGGGGAGGAGTAAAGGTTGGTTCGGTTCTCAGTCCTCGGTTCGGTTCTCTGGTTCAGTGAGGTCATTGTGGAATTATACTACAGGACGCCTCGAACAGAAATTCATGGTGGGTGCAGGAAGACTAAATTAATGTGCCGTGTTCAGTTCCACCTGAGACAGCACATTACCATTTATATCTGACTTGTTTTAATTGTGACGTGCGAGGGCGGCACCTGACGGGTTATTAATGAGAGGTGTGCTGGGCGAAAGATAATAATAAGAACAAAAACACATTAGTCGAGTTCGCTGCACTTGAATCCTTCCTGAGGTGACAAAGTGTGCCGAGACAGTGAATGGAACGACGCCTCTAGTGAGGGAAAAAAAAAAATAATAATAATAATCGCACTGAGTTACATAAAACATCATTGGGCGAACATAAATTAAAAAAAAAAACACATCAAAGACTTATCATAAAAAAAAATGCCAGCTGTAAAAATCATAAAAAAAAAAAATAGGTAAATAATGTAGTCACAAAGAAAAATGGTAAACTTAGATAATTTGATTACAATGGGAAAAAAAAAAAAACGACGCTGGTAACAAAATAATTAGGAACAACATAATTGGAAACGCTATCATTAGAGAACATTAGAAAAACGACACAATTAAGAAAAAAAATCACATTGCATTACGTAAAACATTCTCCACTAGATGCACACACACACACACACACACACACACACACACACACACACACACGAAGAAAAAAAAAAGTATATTCAAACAAGCACCAAGTTTAATTTAAGTTCCAGGTAGGGCGAGTCTGAACTTCTCCCATACTGGTCCTAAGTTGTCCGCGTCGGGGATCAAGAGGAAGACTCCCGAGAGCAAAACTTGGCCTCGTGTTTTGAGAGGTCGGGGGAGAATTTGGCATTTCGGAGGCAAGTTTGGAGGGTCCTGAGGTGGGAGGAGGATCGTGAAGCGGTACTGAGGTCGTATTTAGGGGATCAGACGAGTCATGAGGGGGTTCAAAGTCTTGTTCATGAGGTTGAGAAGAGTGTATTGCTTCGTAGACGCGGCTTAGTGTTTTCCGGGCAAATTTCAAGAGGCGCTTTAAAGTGTCTCCCTAAGCAGGCCGGGGCGGCGAGGCGGTAAGAGAGGGCGCTGAGGGAGCCCTTAGTGCTGCGAAAGGCGGAGGCAGCTTAGTGCATAACAGAGAGGGGAAGTCTCGACAAGTCTCCCCTCTAAGTATAGTGAGGAAGATGAACGTTTGCTTTACCGCCAAGCGGGGAAGGATGAAGGAGATTACCAGCGTCTCAAATATTGACGCGCAAAAAAAAAAAATAAATAAATAAATAAATAAAAGGAGGAATAAAAGATGAAAACCTTTACGCTATAGTCATGCACGTTATTTCTTCTCTCCCAATCAGTTTCACCAGTACATTTATTACACTCGCCAAAGTTTTACGTCGCTAAGTACTTGAACAGTCCGACAAATACTTAAGTTTAGCGCCAAAAAAACAAACAGACTATCCTGAGCGAAGGAAAACCTCTCTCATAGCTGCCGGAGTTGACGATGTTGAAGGAAATCTAAAATTGATGGCTGAAAAAATCACTCTAATCTGCCTTGGGCTCGAAGATTAATGCCTGTGGTTCTTCTTCTCATTAGAAGTGTGGCGTCACCTGGCACGCCGCGGCGCCCTTCAATCCCTCGCCACTGCTGCCTCCATTTTCTGTCCTTGCACTCCCACGCGTCCTCCCACCTGAAGAAAGGGAGCACTGCCCTGTGTCTTTCCCATCACTCCTTTACCTTTTACTCCCACACATCACAGGCTGCACGTATCATCGCTGCTTTCCTCCGTATGTCCACCACTCCTTTGCCAAAAGTCTGCGTGATGTCAGCAGTGATGTACCATTATGCCAGGCGATGAGGGATGTAGTGGAATGTACTGATTTTGTTTAGCATTAATATATGTAGTTGATAGTGGTATTCCTTTACTAAAGAATATGGAACTAACATATTGCTAAATTAATATGTTCAGTCATATATATATATATATATATATATATATATATATATATATATATATATATATATATATATATATATATATATATATATATATATATATATATATATATATATATATATATATATATATATATATATATATATATATATATATATATATATATACACACACACACACACACACACACACACACACACACACACATACGTACATGTGTGTGCGTATGTATGTAAGTATATATGTATGTATGTATGTATGTGTGTATGTATGCATGTTTATATTTATCTATCTATCTATCTATATATATATATATATATATATATATATATATATATATATATATATATATATATATATATATATATATATATATATATATATATATATATATATATATATATATATATATATATATATATATATATATATCAACCTGCATACCTACCTGTCTACAACTATACTTATCAATCTATATATAATCTATCTATATATTTATATATCAATCAATCTATCTATCGATCTGTCTATCTACATCTATCTACCAGTCAATTTATATACCTATTTATCTATATACTCGTATTTATATCTTAACACACACAATTTATGTAACTCAGCGGCGCGGTGCTGCCACTGGAGCATCTCATCTTGTATTTGTCTATCAATTTATACCTATCTATCTCTCTCCATTTACCCGTCAATCTATCTAACTCTGTCTTTCTAAACATGCAGAGTTTCTCTCAGTGAGCGGCGCGGTACTGCCACTGGAGCATCTCATCTCATATCGGCACTGGAGGAAAAGTCCTTGATTGAGTTTACATACTTAATGCCAAAACTCGGATGTGATTACGCCATTTTTCAGCTCAAAAATTAAATGAACACTTAATTGATGAGGGAATTATACTGCTTTAATAACCAGTCCTGTCAAAATACGCTATAAACAAACAAACACACACACACACACACACACAAAAAAAAAGGCCAAAATTACCGACTCGGGGAAAAAAAAAAAAAAAAAAAAATGTTGCCACCACTACTTTTTTTATATTTTTGTATGTGTGTGTGTGTGTGTGTGTGTGTGTGTGTGTGTGTGTGTGTGTGTGTGTGTGTGTGTGTGTGTGTGTGTGTGTGTGTGTGTGTGTGTGGGTGTGTGTGTGTCGATACGCTACCAATGGAGGAAACTTTGTTTACGGCTCGTCCGAGTGTGAATTGAAATGAGGCGAATACGAAAGGGCAGGAATTAAAGGGATTTACGACAACGAAGAGGCGAGAGACGCAACGAGCAGGGCAGGGCTCTCGCGACGACCTTAATGACGCCTTTTTCAATGGTCGTTGCTGGTGAGGATGACGAGCAGACGACTAATCCCATTTGGATCACGAGAACCTCCCTTTGGCTCAGCAACATGACACACATCTTTGCATCCTATTTGCACAGTGCATGTGCATCCCACTGGACCGTGACAACACCCTCTGAATTACCCATCATCATTTTGAGGTCAATACAACACATTTTGGATAATATCACCCACCATCATTTTGAATCAAGATAACAGTTCATTTTGGATAACCACGATGGCCACTTGGATTAGTAGTACAACATTCGTTTACATCCTTATTAGAACACTATCACTTTCGATCAAAAGAACGCCCTTTTGAATAACCCACATGATGACTTTGGATCACGAAAACACACGTTTGGATCAACAACACGACAACACAGTGAATCCCAACTACGGCAATATCCTTTTGAATCACCCCAACACCCCTCTGAATCATGAAACACCCCTGATAACACCCCTCAGATCACCCCAACACCACTTTGGATCACCACGACAACCCTTTCAATCAATCCAGCATCACTCTAGGTCACGATTACATGCTTTTGGTTTCCCCCGGCGGACCAACCAATGCCATTTCCCATACACTCCCATACACGCAGTAAAGGCACCATTGCTACAGTGCCCCGGTACCTGAATCCCTCCCTTATCCTTCCCATACACCCTAATTGAAGGACACACACACACACACACACACACACACACACACACCACACACACACACACACACACACACACATACGAGTATTCACCATTTTCCCATCAATCTCTCTCTCTCTCTCTCTCTCCTCTCTCTCTCTCCTCTCTCTCTCTCTCTCTCTCTCTCTCTTCTCTCTCTCTCTCTCTCTCTCTCTCTCTCTCTCTGATCATTCTTCTCAACTCTTTTCTCTTTCCCTCATCCATCTTCTTCCTCTTTTGTCTTTCTACGTGTGTGTGTGTGTGTGTGTATGTGTGTGTGTGTGTGTGTTTATGAGTATGCGTACCTTTCTCAATTCCACATTTTTTCTCACCTCTTCCGTTTTCATTCCATCCTTCCCCCCACCCCCTACAGTCTTCCTGCACTCCACCAGGTAACCCCATCAATGTTGCAGCTGGTGGAGGGGGAGCGCCGTCTGTCATCTTCATTGTAACAAAGGTGAGTTGGATTATTTATGAAAGTATTGAGTGGTGTGTGGTCAGAGCGAGGAGCAAGTGTGGCTCTCCGTATATACAGGCATTCCTCACCTTTACACCTGTTTTTATATCTTTCTAACCTTTGCAACTTATTTCTCTCTCTCTCTCTCTCTCTCTCTCTCTCTCTCTCTCTCTCTCTCTCTCTCTCTCTCTCTTTCGTAATTTTCATTCTTCCTGTCTTCAGTGTTTTCCTCCTCCTCCATTTTTTTTATATTTTTTTATATTTTTTCTGCTTCTTTTCGTTTTAGTCCTCTTTAGTTCTTTTCCTTCGTTTCTTCTTCCTATTCCTCTTTTCCGTAATTCTCTTCTAATTCAGCGTATTCTCTCTCTCTCTCTCTCTCTCTCTCTCTCTCTCTCTCTCTCTCTCTCTCTCTCTCTCTCTCTCTCTCTCTCTCTCTCTCTCTCTCTCTTGTTATTCTCGTTCCTCTCGTCTTTAGTGTTTTCCTTCTTCGTGTTCTTGTTTTTCTTTCTTGAGTTTTTCTTTCTGATTCTTCTCCTCCTTGTTGACTTTTCTCTTCTTCGTATTCCTCCTCTAATTCTTTGTGTTATATATTTTCCACCGGCTCCTTATATTTTTCTCTCCTCTGGAACAACATTCACAATTACTTTCTCTTTATTTTTCTCTCAAGCAGACCTCCTAAAATCATAAAATCATTCCCTAATATTCTAGTATGCACATTTTGTCCACTCTTTCTATTTACTTTCCTTTTATTTATTTCCTTAATTTCCATTCCTCTCTTTTTTTTTGCTTTTCCATTTAAGCG
Source organism: Scylla paramamosain (assembly GCF_035594125.1). Taxonomy (NCBI): domain Eukaryota; kingdom Metazoa; phylum Arthropoda; class Malacostraca; order Decapoda; family Portunidae; genus Scylla; species Scylla paramamosain. Next base: position 2,543,989 of record NC_087181.1, on the reverse strand, counting down.
CAATTGCTTTCCTTTAAAGTTCCTCCTTGTGTGAAAATTTTCTTCTTTCTGGGCGTTTGCTTTCTTTCCTATACCATCCTTTCTCCCCTTCTGAGACGCGTCCGTGTCAGGGAGTGTTGCGAGGAGCCCTGGCAGCTGGCGAGGGAAGGTCGGCAAGGGGAAAGCAAGGAGGGGAAGGGAAGGACGAAGGAAAGCAGCGAAGATGGCTTGCAGGAGGGCGGCGAGGAGTGAGATGGAAGGAAAGAAGGAGCGAGGGAGACATGACACGAGGAAGGGCGAGGAGGAGGTGATGCAAGGGCGAGGAGGGTCAAGATGAAAGTATTGCAGAAGGAAAAAAAGAGAGAGAGAGAGAGAGAGAGAGAGAGAGAGAGAGAGAGAGAGAGAGAGAGAGAGAGAGAGAGAGAGAGAGAGAGAGAGAGAGAGAGAGAGAGAGAGAGAGAGAGAGAATCATGTAAAAAAAAAAAAAAAAATCTACAAAAGAGATAGTTTTAAAGGACAATTCAACTCAAAATTCTAATATCAGACCAGGATTATCTCAATGTCAACACGAACTCAACATATTTATCTTCTACTTCGGCCTTTTTTTTCTTTTTTGTTTATTTAAGTGTTGTGTAGAAACCACATCATAATTTTTATTTATTTATTTGCTTATTAGTATTTAAATCAATTATTTATGTTATTTATTTACTTTTATTATTATTATTATTATTATTATTATTATTATTATTATTATTATTATTATTATTATTATTATCATTATTTATTTATTAATATATATATATATATATATATATATATATATATATATATATATATATATATATATATATATATATATATATATATATATATATATATATATATATATATATATATATATATATATATATATATATATATATATATATATATATATATATATATATATATATATACTGTTTTTCATTTTTAAGGTTCTGGCGATGTCAAGAGCCAAGACGTGATCATTCTTCGCGGGTAAAGTATTATTGATATGAGTGACGGTCCATCTATAGAACAGGTTTGTATTCCTTACCATTGCTGACTTTTTTTTTATTTATTTTATATGGCGAGGATGAAAAACTCAACCAATGTTGGAGCGGACAGGGGACAGAGGTGTTGAGGTGTTCTCTTTACATGCCCAGACCAAGTCTTGCCTCTCCAGCTCTGTCACATAACCGACGTGCATGTGTTGTGCCTCTGATGTGTTTGTTCCTTATTTTGTCCAGCCGCGTCACTCCAAGAGGGGCTCGCAGCATCTTCATTTCGGCTACTTCCATCTCCTCTTTTCTTGTCGTTCTTTGTACTGTCCCTATGCCGCACAACATGGCTGGCCTCACTACCGTCTTGTACACCCTGCATTTACCTTTTCGGGGAAGGTATCTGCTCCACTCCACTCCTGTCATCTTCCTCCACCAGACATGTATGATAATTGCAGTACAAGAAGGGATGGATGAAGGAAGGCGGGCCAAGAGGAAGGAAAGAAGGAAGGAAGGAAGGAAGAAATAAATAAATAAAGGAAGGAAGGAAGGAAGGAAGGAATGAAGGAAGAAGGCTGACGGTGTCTTGGGGAGAAGGAAACCCAACAGCAGCTGACAGGCAGGAAATTAAAGGCTGAGAAATTGAGGGATGAATGAAGAAATTGCCAGTCATGTATAATTAAGAGGCGTGAGGGCCAGAGCCAGCCAAGCCTCGCCCAGGAACAGGAAACGCTCCCAACAAACTGACGGAAAAAAAAAAAAAAAACAGCAAGCTCACCTCAAGTATGATTCACGTCTGATGCAGCGCCATCGATTCCCAGGATGTGATTGACGATCATACGAGCAACGTGTACTACTTTCTCCTTCAATTCTCCGTCACTTTCCGAGAGGCACTTTGGGATCGATGGCCGCTACGAGGTTCATTTTATGGCTTTCTACCCAGAGAACCACTATTTTTTTGCGCGCAGAAGGGAAGTGGGGGTGTATCCTTGGACCCGCCAACTTTACAAGGCTGCCACTGCTGGTAACAAACACACGCCTCCACTGCCAGGAAGTTATTGTAACAGTTATCAGCGAGGCTAGTTTGTCGTGAGTTAATTGCTCCAATGAAACTTAAGCTCATTTTAAGCGCATCTCCAACAGAGTCGAGATGGGTGAAGTTGGACACTAACACGCTGGATGCTGTTCCATACTTTGTGCAAGCAATGAATCTCCCGCTGCGGGTGATCGCTGCCTCAACTTGAGCACCTCAACAGAGCACAACGCAGGCCTGTACATGCATAACAGAAAGATAAAATATTAAATAATTGCTGTTTTGACCAAAATAGGAATATGCAACAACGAGATTGCGATAATTGATTTGGAAAAAAAAAGTAAATCTATACCCTTAACACTGTATGAAGTGAAGACGTAAAGAATAACACGCCAAAATTATGGAATTCTGAGCACTAAGAACTTAAAAGAAAAGAAGACAAAATTAGCAAACGTCACATGCCTTATTTGTATATATATATTTAATAAACAAACACATGGAAAATCAAATAAAAAATATCCCCAATAAAACAAAAAAAATCAAAATTGCATGAGAGAGAGAGAGAGAGAGAGAGAGAGAGAGAGAGAGAGAGAGAGAGAGAGAGAGAGAGAGAGAGAGAGAGAGAGAGAGAGAGAGAGAGAGAGAGAGAGAGAGAGAGAGAGAGAGAGATTGATAGTCTACCTTTACTCTTCCTTCTTCCAACGTAGAAAGACACCAAATACACACACACAAGGAAGAAGAAGAAGAAGAAGAAGAAGAAGAAGAAGAAGAAGAAGAAGAAGAAGAAGAAGAAGAAGAAGAAGAAGAAGAAGAAGAAGAAGAAGAAAAGAAGAAGCGAAGAATAAAATAAGAAAAAAAAAGATGAAGAAAAAAAAATAGAAGACGAGGAAGAAGAAGAAGAAAAGGAAGAAAAGGAAGAAGAAGAAGAAGAAGAAGAAGAAGAAGAAGAAGAAGAAGAAGAAGAAGAAAAAGAAGAAGAAGAAGAAAAATAAAAAGAAAAAAAGAAAAAGAAAAAGAAGAAAAGAAGAAGAAGAAGAAGAAGAAGAAGAAGAAGAAGAAGAAGAAGAAGAAGAAGAAGAACAAGAACAAGAAGAACAAGAAGAACAAGAACAAGAAGAACAAGAAGAACAAGAATAAAAAGAACAAGAAGAAGAACAACAAGAAGAAGAACCACCAGAAGGGAAGCAACTTACAACCAAAGACATGGAAGACGAAGACCACCACCATCATCACCACCACCACCACCAGCACCACCACCAGCCCATTTCATTTTCCCTTTTCACCTTTCTAATCTCCTTAGCTCTTCACCGTCTTCCCCGCTATTCATCACATAATAACCTGGTTCTAAATGCCAATTACCCACTCATCCAATCGCTCGTAAGCCCCCTTGGCCCCGAGTGGGAAGGAGGATGAGGGAAAGGAGAGGCGAGGGATCAGGGTGAGCGAGAGTGCAGAGGAGTCAGGGTGAAAGGAGGAGAGCATGAGGGTGAGAGGATGAGAGAGGGAGAGTGAATGTTAAGGCATGGTGGGGGCTGAGGTTGGATCTCTCTCTCTCTCTCTCTCTCTCTCTCTCTCTCTCTCTCTCTCTCTCTCTCTCTCTCTCTCTCTCTCTCTCTCTCTCTCTATGTGTGCGTCTGTAAGAGAGAGAGAGAGAGAGAGAGAGAGAGAGAGAGAGAGAGAGAGAGAGAGAGAGAGAGAGAGAGAGAGAGAGAGAGAGAGAGAGAGAGAGAGAGAGAGAGAGACCGAGGCAGACAAGTAAACATCTTCCACACCCCATGCAATATACCCACCCCCAAACAGTACAGGGACAGACAGACAGAGAGTAAGCATGCCCCGCCCTCCCAAGCAGTACAGAGCAGCGTGGCCAGGTAAGCTCCTCGCAGACAGGTGGTGAGGCGGAATGGAGGGAAGGAGATCAAAGTCACGGTCTTAATAAAGTGGTGATTACAGGTAAATTAGGTGAAGGCACAGAGAGAGAGAGAGAGAGAGAGAGAGAGAGAGAGAGAGAGAGAGAGAGAGAGAGAGAGAGAGAGAGAGAGAGAGAGAGAGAGAGAGAGAGAGAGATAAAAAAAAATATTAATCTGGGTTTACTGTACTTTGCGCGGATTCCAGTGATAAAACAGAATTAATTATGTGTGATGAAAGGAGAGCATGTTTAAAAGTGAGGCAGAATCAAAGGGAATGAGTCTCTCGCGAATTGAGCTTTGAATGAATAACGCAAAATGGGAATTAAAAAAAAACGAAAAAAAAAAGAAATAAAAAAAGTGAAGAGGGAAAAGAAAGTTTAGAGAAACGCTTCAGCAAAATGATGAGGGAAGTTTTATCCTTCCTCCACTTCTTCCTCCTCTCCTTCCTCCTCTTCTTCATCTTCCTCCTCCCCTTGATTTGGCACAAGGAGAGAGGAGGAGGAGGAGGAGGAGGAGGAGGAGGAGGAGGAGGAGGAGGAGGAGGAGGAGGAGGAGGAGGAGGAGGAGGAGGAGGAGGAGGAAGAGCAGGAGGAGGAGGAGGAGGAGGAGGAGGAGGAGGAGGAGGAGGAGGAGGAGGAGGAGGAGGAGGAGGAGGAGGAGGAGGAGGAGGATAAGAACAAAAGCAAGAAAAAAAGAAAATGTAGAATGGATGCAAGAAAAAAAATCCACATGGAAAATAAAGACAAAGTTTGATCAATCAGAGAAACAAAGGAAACACTATTACAATAAATTCTTCAAGATGGTAGTATGCAGAGATAATCCAATAAATAATATATAAGAAAGAAAATAAAGGAGGAAAATAGCATAGGTAAAGTCTGAAAATTATGAAAATGAGAACCACAAAACGCTAAGAAAATTATGTATAAAACTTTCACGCCAGTAAATAAGAAGAGGATTGTGTAAGAAAATTTAATTCTGGAAACTTTTGCAGGAAGAGTAGATGGGAATGGTGATAATGAATAAAAATATAAGGATGGCTGCAATAGGGAGAGGAGAAGAAGAAGAAGAAGAAGAAGAAGAAGAAGAAGAAAAAGAAGAAGAAGAAGAAGAAGAAGAAGAAGAAGAAGAAGAAGAAGAAGAAGAAGAAGAAGAAGAAGAAGAAGAAGAAGAAGAAGAAGAAGAAGAAGAAGAAGAAGAAACAATAAAAAAATAAGAAGAAGAAGAAAAAGAAGAAGAAGGTCTATTTATATCCCTTAAGTGACACAATATTAAAATAAAATAAAATAAAATAAGAAAAAAATAAGTAAAATAGACAATTTGAGGCTTTACAGAGGGCAAGGCATCAATCTGGCCTCATCTAAATCTGGAGATACCATATACAAGTTTGATATGAACGAAGATGGTACCAAACACCAACCCCACGTCAACCATCTCATTAGTATCGTCTTGTCTTATCAGCATTCTGAGCACTGTGACCGGAAGTGTTTGCATTGTCATAGAAAAAAAGAAAAAAAAAGGCTAAATTTGACTTTCTCTGCTAGATAACGATTTTATAGACTGCTGTAGTAAATTAGATGTCTCAAACTTAGTAGATTGTTATTATAAGAACATTTGCCTACCAGTGAATAGGTAACGAAACATATGACGGTCACTTCTTTTTCATTTTCCACCGCATCAGTAAAGCACTGGGCGATAGAGAAGCTAAGACAAGTATAAGAGTCACTTTTCATTCACTCTCCTACCGTGCCAGTAAAACAATGGGTTACAGAGATGCAGGAGCACACGCAAGTAAATCAGGAAAACTTTGCACGTGATACACATTTATCGTTCGTGCTCACCGGAGGGAGTAAACTCTAATATTTTTCCTGTCGTGTCTGTAATTTCCATTGCATCTATTATTACCTTACTTTCAAGCCTCTTCGCCTTCCCTTGCTTAAGTTGGAATATAGCGAAGAGACATGAGAATATAAAGCATTTGAGTTAAAAAGAACGAGTGTCTGGTTGCAAAGGAGGATTCTTGCTGAGTGAAGGAAGTATTGGACTAAATTAGTGGAGTACAAAGGAAATGCTGATGCTGAATTATTTAGAGATGCTTTTGGTAATTGGAAGATGAATAACAGAAGTTGAATATTAATGTATTCATCATTACCATAACTACCTCCATCATCGCCACCACCATTACCACCACTGGCTCCATTATTGCCACTACCATCATCACCACTCACATCATTACTGCCAACACCAAGAGCAATAATAACAACAAAGAAAATAGGGCGCAACTAAAAAAAAAAAAAAAACAACACACACACACACCTACCCACACCCGCCCACCTGCACACACACCCACACCCACACACATCCACCCACACACACACACACACACACACACACACACACACACACACACACACAAAGAAGTCATTAATAGCAAATATACATCACACTTCCCTCCCATAAGTAATTCTTAATGTAATTAATACGCAACTAACTCAATAACAAACCAACTAACTGACTAACAAACCTAACGAACGAAGAAAATAAGGAGCTAGAGGACTGACCAATTGACTAACAACCCCCCCCAAAAAAAAAATACAAGCTAAATAACCCACTAATTATATAAACTGGCTAAACTAAATAAGTACATAATTAAATGACGAGATATATACAATAAAAAAAAAATCACTGGTTCACCAATCAAAAACATTGCCACACTCCCTCCGAGGGCCCGGGCAGAGATCACCTGTGCCCGGATTAACAAGCTCGCCTGACCAATGCCGGCACACACAACCTCCTCGTGGCCACTATTACCGAGCGGCGGTCCTCGTTAGCGAGTTATTATCTCTCTCTTGAGCCAGACTTGCCTTATAAGCGCACACACGAAAATATCTTCCACTAATTGCCAATTAACTACGAACTAAACCCACTCCAAATTTACCGGCACGCTCTCGCCCCGCCGGGAACTGCAAATCGCCAGCACCACGTCAGGACTTGCCGTTATAGTTAATAATCAACACCAGTGGACGGTATTGTGCATGTTCATGGCATCACGTTTACTGCCGCTGATCGTTTCATGCAAATGGCTAAGTGGTAATGAAATTTTTCCAGCCCACGCCAGGGTCGCTTATTTCAAAATTCTTTATACAGGACAATAGTTTTCTATTTCTAGCATCACCCTTATTCATACCCACATGTTGTAAACACAAATATATACAGTAATCCTCAGAGATCAAGAAAAAATATAAACAAAATAAATAAATAAGTATATATATATATATATATATATATATATATATATATATATATATATATATATATATATATATATATATATATATATATATATATATATATATATATATATATATATATATATATATATATATATTCATATATATATGTTACAGTCAATACCTGAATCCAGACAATTTGTAAAGTGTAAAGTTATTTTTTCAGGCAATTTGTGAACTGCCTAACCTAACCTAACCTAACCTAACCTAACCTAACCTAACCTAATATACAAGGCTGGTATTTTAATAACAAAGAAGCAAATGCATATACAATAACAAATATAACACAAACACAAATACCCTGAGCCATTTGCCACTTCCCTTCAAAACGAACTATAAAACTTGCATTCTAATAGGTTAAAGCAGCATGTGGATATTTGTACAACAATTATAATAGAAGATACACAAATATTTCCAGCCATCCCTGCCCCTTCCCTCCAAGCGAACTATAAAACTCGCATTAAGATACTTTAAAGAGGCACAATAATGTATAGTGACATACTCAGCACATACCTACAGCCAACACCATACCCATTTCCTAACCTTTAAAATTTTCATTCTCATTATTGAAGGAAGCAGGGAGTCGTGAATGTTCTTCCGGATCTCAGTGGAGTGTAGACCAAGAAGTGCCGTCACGCAACAGTCTTAGAGCCGCTCTTGGCTGCCACGGCCTCGACACGCCGTCATGGCCTTCCCTCGGCAACAAAAATAATGATTCGAGGAACTGAACCGTGTCTACAAACTCCAGACTCGCTGCGGATCTGTGCTCCTCCTGCTTTAGCTTAATTGCTTCGTTTGTTACTGGTATGTTGATCAGTACAGGAAGACCAACATTCCAGGTTCTATTTGTAGGTCGGCGTGTGTCTCAACGTGCAGGCTGCATAGTCTTGAAGGTTGACGTCATTATTTAGGTCATGGAAATGATTTTTCAAGTGGAGATTCTGCTCAATCAGCCTCAAATGACTGGCCTCCGCGACAAAGGCCTCCTGCGTCCACGCTCCTCGGCACGTCATAATGAGCGTGGCACGAGAGGCGACTTCATGATGTCTCTTTTTGTTGTAGCGGAACATTATTTTGCTTTTCAGAGCGAATTCTAACGCTGCGTCATCCCCCCCGCCCGGTGACGAGAGGCGACGTGTGGTGATGTCGCGACGTGGGCGGCTCATACCTGTTGAGTCAGTTTATATCTTGGCGAGTCCTAGGAATTATACTTGAGATGCGCTGTGCCTCGTTCACCTGTCTCCCTCAGGAGCTGCGGCTGTCACATCCGCGGCCTCGTCCAATTTTCAATTTGTTTTCGGAAAATCGGCCAGTCTGTCACACACTTTCCCCGCGGGTGTCTTTCAAGTCTGTAGGTTTGAACTTTTAAGTTTTCCTTTGTCTCTATTACAACTCCATCGCGAATTCAGTTAAGGGAAACAGTTCCATTTTATCTTACATTTGTTGTAAAAAGTTGTTTTAAAATGTGTTTAAATTGGTATAAATAATAATAAACAAAAATGTTACATTACTTTCTTTGAACTTCAAAAATTAACACAGGCGGCATTTACAAGCAGGCGCTCAACAAACCCCTGCTCGCCTAACACTAAGTGCGCCGCCAGTCGCGGCCACCAAGAGTCAACTCAACTTTCCAAACCCTCGTCTGGCAAAGCTCCAGAGCTCCAACAAGTCAACGACCCATAATTATCCCCCTCGGTACACCGGCCCCCTGGCGTCTACCGCAATTAGCATATTAACGACACCTACTTACCTACAGTCCCAAAACCTATGCATTTTGAATGAGACGCCGGAACTGAGCACCGTGGCCGCACGACTCGATAAAAACCCATTTAAAGGGGATGGATTACTTGTAACGTGATCCGCGGCGTGTCCAAACCCAAATTTAATATCGTGATGCAGTGATCGCGTCGGAAAAAGAATCCATTTCCGCCCACGGAATGATGTGGAATGGCATTACAGAGCACTCTATCAGTCAGCCCATCAAGGACGCGGCATGGAGCGCAGGTCATTACTTAACAATGAATGAATGAATAAGAAAATGAGTGTATACGTAATTTTCCTTCAAACTTACACATCATTCATGGACATCATTTTATAAAGTTGCTTTTACTAGGAACAGCTGCGTCAACAAAAGTGAATGAATAAACAAGCGTATTACAGATGCGTTAATTAAGTTAGTGGAGTAAATATGTGTTTTCATGGTGATGTGTTTTGTCATCGACTGGTCACGTACTGAGCATGCAGTGACCCTCTCCCGGTGTTGCCTCACTGCTGCTGGTGACTCGCTGCACATTGATGCCCAGATTAATAGGCTCAGTTTATCATCATCATCACCATCGTCATCATCAGCAGCATCTTTATCAGCTTCCATCATTCTCCTGCAAGACAAAGACCTCCCCAACCTTCTCCGTGCATCATAATGAATGCCCCCCCCCAAAAAAAAAAAATAATAATAAAATAAAATAAATGAATAAAAATAAATAAATAAATAAATAAATAAATAATCTCATTTTCATCTACTTAATTTTAGCCCTTCATTCTCCCACTATTGCCAGCTACCCTGCAATAACTCCAACATGGTTACTCTTTTAAATGCCTAGAAAAAAGTGGTTACTCTTTTAAATATCTCGAAGAAAAGTGGTTACTCTTTTAAATACCTAGAAAAAATAAAAAATAGTATTAACCAAGGCACGCAATTCAGTAGGAAAAAAAAAAATGTGAAAAACAAATATGGCACCAGCAGAGAGGATATGCCTCACAAAGAGTAGAGGCAGAGGTAGAGACAGCAGTGTTCACATTTCTCCCCGCCTCACGAGCCTCACAATCCTGGCGAGCAAGAACACAGCTGAGGGAACTTTCTAATTTAACCTTAGCTCCCGAGCGGCTCCGGCTCCTCGTTCTACCGGGATCCCCACTTGACTACCCTGCACCTTGCTCCAAGAAAGGACGCATAAAACTAAGTAAAAAGAGGCCAGGAAAAGCATTGAGGAAGATGCCACTTGCCGCCACGGCCCACCTGACACTCACTGACGCAATCGTAATCACAGACACTTCGATAACGCGGGGAAGGAAACTCCACCATTTGGAAAACAATGCAGCGACTGAAGGGAGGAACCAGGCTGAGCTAAACACGGATCCATGCGCGTGTAATGTGAGTGATGAATGTTACAAGGAAGGCGTGCAGGGAGCGAAGGGGCAGAGGAACGGCGCGCCTCAGTGACACTTAGAGCGAGTTTCATTTTATTGGTGGAAAATCGGCATCTGGTCGTGTGACTTTCACCAGGCAACTCCCCGCGCCGGACGCTCTCCGCTTGGACCAAGGACAACACAGCGCACAGGCAGTGAGAGGGAGGCACCAACCAACGCAGGGATGGAAACTAAACAATGCACATAAGGCTTCTGTATTTATAAACAAAGCTACACGTTTCAGGCTAAAACAAACAGGGGTAGAGTTAAATTTAAGAACGGTAAGAACAAGATAAGTAAAGAATGTCTCGTAAAGAATGTCTCAGAGGGGAAAAAAAAAAAATGAAGGCTTCTGTACTTACAAACAAAGCTACACGTCACATGCGAAAAGAAACTAAGGAATATTTAGTCAAACATAAGAGCAATACGAACAAAGGGAAGGAATGTCTGAAAGAAAAACTAAAATAATACAATGAAAAATAACCAGTGCAACTATGTCATGTGCATTTATTGATGAAGTTACACATTATGGGCGAAACAATAAAAAAAAAAAAAAAAAAAAAATTGATAAACAGAGTCCAACATAGCCGTCAACAATACGAACTAGCGAAATGAGGGATGCATCAAGGAAAAGACCGTGCGCAATAAAAGTAAACAAAGCAAATAAGGTCAGTGCAATATTAAAGTTAAATATCTAAGTCCCACTGAAAGAAAATGGAGATGTGTTGAGTCAGGCTAGAATGAAGCGAGAATTTCAATATATAAGGACAGAAATATAACAGCAAGTGAAATGAGAAGCGCGTGATAGAACGTATGCAATGAAAAAAAAAATCACATTACAAATAAGGATACTGTAATATTACGACGAAGCGATATATATTCCAACAAACGAAGAAAAAACGAGAGAGAGAGAGAGAGAGAGAGAGAGAGAGAGAGAGAGAGAGAGAGAGAGAGAGAGAGAGAGAGAGAGAGAGAGAGAGAGAGATGCAGAGTCAAACTTAAACAAGAAAAACTATTTGAAAATATAAGGACAAAACTAATAAGGAAAGGAACTCTCGGACTGACTTCACAGAAACAT
>NC_087181.1:2527500-2530000 GCF_035594125.1 Scylla paramamosain | reverse complement strand
TACATCTCCCTTCTTGCGTGTCTGGGCTTCACGTCCCAACACACACACACCACTAGGCGTCCCTATGCTAGACATTCTGCTCACTTAAAAGTTCTCATCATTACAAGAGATAAGGGATAAAATAGAAGTTTACATTCTCTTTACTTTCCTCCTTTTTGCCCATTTCCAAATTAGTTTAATGCTCACGGAATGGCATTTCTTTTCCACCTGAAGAGATACTTTTGCACTCACAGTAAAAAGCGTCCTTAATAAGCAGGGTTTTTTCGTACCCCAAGTGGATATTATTCTACATGGAGGCAAACTTAATGGATCCACAAAGGTTGCAAAATGAGGTTGTAAACAGAGAGATAGAACCAGCTTCCCCACTTCCTAGTATGGCTGGCAGCTGCAGACCCTCGCTGCAGCTCACGAGATGCCCCGCTGTGCTGAGATGGATAGAGTGCTGGAAACATTAATCTGCAGACTTCATCCCCTCCCTCCGCTGATCACGTATAGCTAAACCTTCATAGAATAGTTCCCTGGACTGGCATCATCTCCATGGCCTTCCCTGTGGTTGAAGCAGGCATCGTTTGCTCTGAAGGTCTCGCAACTGGGAATATGTCAACTTATTCTACACTGGAGACTAAATGTAAACATGATACTTTCAGTGGTGCAAAGTAAAGCCATCAAGAAATTACGTAAACCGTTTCAAGTTGAAATATAGAACATTAAAAATATAATATCATACACTCGATACAGAAAGTACAAACTGAGGAATGTCCACTTATTATTCAGTGAAAACTACACATAAACCGCATACTCGCAAAGGTGCTGAGTAAAGGCATAAAATAAAAAAAAAATAAATAAATAAAATAAATAAATAAATAGATAAATAAATAAATAAATAAATAAATAAAATAAAATATATGTAATCAGTTTCAAGTTGAAAGCAACAACATTAAAAATGTCATTCTTTACTCGACACGAAAATACAAACTGAGCAGACTTAAATCACAGACAAGAATACACGTAACAAAACCTAAATATTAAATTACACAATGAAAACCATTTGATAACAGTATTTAGTGGCGAGCGAAGGCGTCAATACGTTAGGAGGACAATTTTACATGAAAGTTGAAACGCTACATCACGGAAATTATATTGTACTCGCAAGAACAAAGGGAGCGAAGAGTTTAATCATCAGTAACCGTAACTAGGTCGAAAAAGGGAACAGGTACGAGCTTTACCCTCACCTCAATACCTTGCTCTGGCCAGGTGAAGGATTAATTAAATCAGTCCACCAGGTGACTTTGCTATCAGTGGTGCCTTGTTCAGCGTGCCTTGCTTGACTACTGTTAGTAATACTGCTGCTGCTCCTGTTCTTGTCATTATATCTGCCTAGTATTTTTACTATTTTTTCTTCTCACCACCACTACTTTCACTGACTTCACTGCTACTGTTGGTATCATTATTATTTATGTTACCCTATCGTTGCTACTTCTAATACTACTACCACCATAGCTATCACAACCACGACAATCACCACCACCACAAACACCACTAACACTATTAATTACTACAACATCCATCACCACCACCACCACCACCACCACCATAACTGCTACTACGGCTGCTGCTACTGCTGCTGCTGCTACTACTACTACTACTACTACTACTACTACTACTACTACTACTACTACTACTACTACTTATACTACTACTACTACTACTACTACTATCTGCACACAAAAAAAAAAAAAAAGACGTAGCTAAATGTTTGGTGTGCTATCCAATATCATTACCGGAAAGACAAAACCACACAGCAAAGAAGGAGGTCAGAAATGAGTTGCGTGTTTGCCTCTAAAAAAAAAAAATATTAATTACGAAGGGCTAATGACGTACAGGTAATGGCGTACTGCTCTAATTAACTCAGCTGCTCCTTGCGTCACCCAGAGGACAACTGGAATGAGCTCGCTCCTTGCTAAAATTAACTTACACTCTACTTGAGGAAAACAAGACAACGGACGCGTATTTGCTGGGAATTATGTTACTCATGACCAGTTTGGTTCAAGAATCAAGAATTACTGCAATCTTTAAAAAAAAAATAAATAAATAGATACATGAATAAATTGGTAAAAGAATAAATAAATAAATATATAAATTTTCAATACACATGAAGTCTGTTTCATAATAATCTTTCATTTGCATTTGTTGTTTTCGTAACTTAGTTTTATTTTCTATGGAATTACGTATTTGTAGTTAGGCGATATTTTACAGACCACAGCCATATTAATGGATATTACATTAGTAAAAAGAAAAAATAAAATAATAATAATAAATCAATAAACAAAAAAAATAAATAAAAGTCATGAACTAATTATACAAATGCAAAGTTAAAAAAAAAAAAATACCTGTTTCCGAATTACTATGAGAACAGCAACTTACGATATCTAACATAGTAATGATGAAAACGGGAAAGTGACATCATATTATGCCAATGAATAACAATTACCACTTCTAT
>NC_087181.1:2517500-2522500 GCF_035594125.1 Scylla paramamosain | reverse complement strand
GAAATGATGAAACACTGAAAGGTTTAGAGGGAGACTGTGAGACTGTGAAAGCGAGGGCTGGGCAAGGCAGGGCAGAGCTTAGTATAAGGTGAGAGAATAATACACGGCGGGAGAGACAGAGAGAGAGTGAGAGAGGGCAGAAGGGGGAGAGTAAATGCAGGAAGAGCTGACACGGACACAGGGCGAGGAGGGAATTTAGGCAAGGGTTCGTAGTGATGAAACAATAGCGGTGCCACGGGAGGATTAACGTGGTTGAAATTCGTTACATAAATAGTTAAGGGACAGTAATTACGAGGGGCAGCAAAGCAAAGTGTGGCTCAAGGATAAGTAGATTCTGGGGAAATGCACTCAAACGTATGTATACATAAAGATGAGATTTACATGAAAGAAAGCCTTATTACATGGCGAAATTTCCAACGAAATCTCCCACGTGACGTTAATATTTCTGAAACAGTGAGGGAAAAGTGGTGGGTAATCTTCATAATATGCCGCGTGGACTAATGAAGATACATGTGATTCAAATTATATACATGATTATTGCAGCATGTTTTGGTATACCCTGCAGTGAGAGAGAGAGAGAGAGAGAGAGAGAGAGAGAGAGAGAGAGAGAGAGAGAGAGAGAGAGAGAGAGAGAGAGAGAGAGAGAGAGAGAGAGACTCACTCACTCACTCACTCACTCACTCACTCACTCACTCTCTCTCTCTCTCTCTCTCTCTCTCTCTCTCTCTCTCTCTCTCTCTCTCTCTCTCTCTCTCTCTCTCTCTCTTAACAACCCAGAAAAAAAAATCCAAGCATCAAGAACTTAACAGGACAGATCTTTCCTTACTGTCTACCCCCTTCCTCCATTTCCCTTCCCTCGTACATTCTATTTCGTATCCTCTCTCATCTTTATAATTTTCCTCTATGTTATATACAGTACGTATTTCCTTCAGAATCTTACGCCTCCTATATTCACTCCACTTATTCATTTTTTTTTTCTCTCTCTCTCTTTTTTTAGGGGTGGAAATTCCAGGCAGGGTTGCGGGAAGGGTCGAGGGCAGGCTGCGGGGAAGAGAAGGATGTTTACAGGTGTTTGATGGACCGCCGGGAGAAGAGTTCCGCTGTGCATCGATTTCTTGTCGTTTTATATCGAGCGTATTCACCGCAGACACACACACACACACACACACACACACACACACACACACACACACACACATTGTACGCTCTCCCTAACCCTCTCTCTCTCTCTCTCTCTCTCTCTCTCTCTCTCTCTCTCTCTCTCTCACGTATTTTTACACAAAACTAGAATTACTCGTTACTGTACCAACAATTTTACCACTTTTGGCCAGTAAGCTGCAGTCAATTTTTGCTTTAAGACTTTTCGAAAAACGGTAAAAATACAAAAGCTTATGTTCTGCTTCTTTTCGACCCAAAACACATTATTTTCAGCCTGGCTTTAGGAAGATTGCAAGTTTTGTGGCAGCAAAATACTTATATACTGTTAATTTTTCGGGAACATTCCAAGTTTTGTGGTTTCCAAATACATAAACAAAAGTCATTTTAGCATGTTATTTTATTTTATTTATTATTTTTTTTTTCATATATTTCTTATTTCCTTGAGCTTCCTCCGGTCTAGTCATCCTTGTGGCGTAGTGGTGTGTCATATCCTCTGTCCAAATACACAAATACTAGTAATTTAGAATATGTTAATATTTTTCATTTATTTATCTCTCTTTCTCTCTATCTCTCTCTTTCTTTGAGCTTCCTCCTGCCTCGTCATCTTTCTGGTGGAGTGGCGTGTCCATATCCCCTATCCCTTCTTCCCTCCCTCGATACCCGACCCTTTCTTCCTGGCAGTAGTTATCTTGTCCCCACGGCAGGAGGGAGAGAAAGAACAATGAGAGAGAAAAGCAAGGAGAGTGAGAGAAACATAGGGAGACAAAGACAAGCACGTAAGAGGTAGTACTATTATGTGCAAAGTGTACGGCGTATTGTGAAGACAGCGGAGCCAAGCAAAGACGTGGGTTGAGTCTTAGGAGTCCTCGAGGGTAATGTACTCAGGCGTCCATAATTTTGCGATATCTTGCCACCACATTGACCTTAACATGAAGGTCAGCAGAAGCCACTCGACCACGCCACCAAACCACGCAAGGCTCCTGAATCATCCCCGTAACTCACCGCTCTCGTACATGAGTAAAAACACACACACACATACACACACACACACACACACACACACAAACAATTTATCATATATGCGTAGGTAGATAAACATATAGATAAATAGATAGATATAGATAAATAGATACATATAGATAGATAAATAGATATACATTAGACAGGTAAAAAGACAGGCAAACGAATAGATATATAGGTCGATAAATATATAGATGGATAGATAAACATATTATATAGATAGATGAATATATAGGCAGACAGGCAGAAAGACAGTCATATATATATATATATATATATATATATATATATATATATATATATATATATATATATATATATATATATATATATATATATATATATATATATACAGTATATATATATATATATATATATATATATATATATATATATATATATATATATATATATATATATATATATATATATGTATATATATGTATATATATATATATATATATATATATATATATATATATATATATATATATATATATATATATATATATATATATATATATATATATATATATATATATATATATATATATATATATATATATAGGTGGGTGGGTACACCAATACACAGACAGTCAGATCGAAAGCGCCTTGTGTTTTGGTGCACGTGTTCCAAACATTCTAACAAAGACTGAGAAAGAAAAATATCGAGCTTTATTATCCCGACACAAATATATGTCAGGATGTATTTTTTCCGCCTCACGAGTCTCAGCGTATCCGGCCGCCACTGTAAATTCCCCGCGAGTAATGATGTGGCAGCTTCCATCAGGAGGATCACAGGAGCTGAACCACTTAATGCCTGGGAGGAGCATCGGGGCCGCCGCACCTGGAGAACCTTCCTCAGGTGCGCCGAAGTAATGGGATGAAAACAGGAGAGCCACGCTGAGGTGCGCCACCTGGGCAGGCCGAGGCCGCGAATAAGCCACACAAGTGAACAATATCAAACCATTTTTCGCGAGTAAATCTTTATTCAGTAATATTTCAAGTAATGGACTCACGCGAAACTCGGCTTGAGAGTCCGGTAATGTCTCGATAGTTGTTACAATTTTAAGGACTTACAAACCTGTGTGACAGATGTACGTATACATAATGAACTTTTTCTCTTATCATCACTAACTAATTGAAATTCCATGACTGTTGAAGGATAAGGCCCATGGAGGGTCTTTTGAACTTGAAGCACTAGCTTATGAAATTCCGTGACAGTTGATACAAGTTCTCAACGCTTAAAAATGAAATAAAATAAATAAATAAATAAATAAATAAATAAATAAAAAAATAAACAAATCGTCGAATTTTGAGTGAGCAGAGGACGAAGGAAAAATAAATATCAAGTAATCAAAAGTCAACTAATGAATCACTAGTGCAATTAAGTAACTTGGGATACACGATAAAAGGTTGTGTGTGTAGATTACAAATTGTATCGCGACTTATACTATAGAGATGCTGCATGAAGGACATAATGAAAAGAACAAAACACACCTACTGACGAGTCTGTTAAAACAACCAAATCAGTCACAACAGTCACAATATCCTGTATGCCCACTCACCACAACCCCCAATGGCTTATGAAGGAAGCAAAGTCTGGTTTGAACATCCTTTATCGTCTGGTGGCTTCCTTCATCCCGGTTTGTCTCTCAAAGGATAAAAACGTAATAAAAGTTGAAATGTAAATGCAATAAGGTCGCGGCCAAGGCAAACAGAAATTCGGTGCCATTCACCACGAAAGGAAAGTCCGAAGAGAAGGGAAGTCAATCTCCAACTTACATCACCAGCCGTTAGACACACGACCTCCAGGAGACAGCAGATAAGCGTGTCCTGGACCTGGCCCCTCCACCCTGCCGCCTCGCTCGTGGTACATCACCACCTTAGTAAAGACCACCCTTACAAAAAAAAAAAAAAAAAAAAAATGAAGCGAACAACTCCAAAAGTATGAAGACCATCGATATCACCCAAACACCCCAACAAAATTATATATATATATATATATATATATATATATATATATATATATATATATATATATATATATATATATATATATATATATATATATATATATATATATATATAGATAGATAGATAGATAGATAGATAGATAGATAGATAGATAGATAGATAGATAGATAGATAGATAGATAGATAGATAGATAGATAGATAGATAGATAGATAGATAGATAAATAGATAGACAGACAGACATATATATATATATATATATATATATATATATATATATATATATATATATATATATATATATATATATATATAGAGAGAGAGAGAGAGAGAGAGAGAGAGAGAGAGAGAGAGAGAGAGAGAGAGAGAGAGAGAGAGAGAGAGAGAGAGAGAGAGAGAGAGAGAGAGAGAGAGAGAGAGAGAGAGAGAGAGAGAGAGAGAGAGAGAGAGAGAGAGAGAGAGAGAGAGAGAGAGAGAGAGAGAGAGAGAGAGAGAGAGAGAGAGAGAGAGAAGTAAATAGACGAATATGTAGGCGAATAAAATAATAAGTAAATGAATAACTAAATCCATTACCAAAACCCCGAAACAAAGAAATCCCCTCAAAAGTGCACCCATCGAGAGGATGACAGAGGGCAGGCACCTTGAATCACCTCCAGCAGGCGGTGGCGGCGCTGCGGGGGACGAGGCCGTTCACGGGTCACCGGGGTCCCTACTCCTCAACTCCGGCGGGAAGCAAAAATACAAACTGTCTCCTAGGGGCGAGGGGAGCCATGCATCACGGGCTTAGACAACAGCATGAATCAAGCTTTCCACCCCGATCCATCACGTAACTGGTCCCGGGCTTTG
>NC_087181.1:2510000-2512500 GCF_035594125.1 Scylla paramamosain | reverse complement strand
TGTGTGTGTGTGTGTGCGCGCGTGCGTGCGTGCATTCTGCCGGGCGGCGGTGCATTAAGGCACCACTCCTCCATCAGTGACATATTCTATTATACACTCGGGTATAAAAAAAATGCAATCCCGCTACTCCCAGACCTAAATGTTCTTTGAAATATAAATGTCACCTGGAAATTTAATATTCTTGAAGCCGATTATAAAGCCAGTCCACATTGGCCTGGCGCAGCCTGCCGCCGAGGATTGGAGGGTGGGGGAGTGGGGGAGAGGCTGCACGAGAGAGAAGAGGAGAGGGAGGTGGGGAGGGTGTCAGGGAGTGATATGTCCTAGGAGAGGAGGGCTGGCGGGGTACAGCTGGCCGGCGGAGACAGCGAGGACAGCGAGCCATGCAGGATTTTTTTTTTTTTTTTTTTTTTTTTTTTTATGTAGGAAGGATACTGGCCAAGGGCAACAAAAATCTAATAAAAAAAAATGCCCACTGAAATGCCAGTCCCTAAAAGGGTCAAAGCAGTGGTCAAAAATTGGTGGATAAGTGTCTTGAAACCTCCCTCTTGAAGGAATTCAAGTCATAGGAAGGTGGAAATACAGACGCAGGCAAGAAGTTCCAGAGTTTACCAGAGAAAGGGATGAATGATTGAGAATACTGGTTAACTCTTGCGTTAGAGAGGTGGACAGAATAGGAGTGAGAGAAAGAAGAAAGTCTTGTGCAGCGAGGCCGCGGAAGGAGGGGAGGCATGCAGTTAGCAAGATCAGAAGAGCAGTTAGCATGAAAATAGCGGTAGAAGACAGCTAGAGATGCAACATTGCGGCGGTGAAAGAGAGGCTGAAGACAGTCAGTTAGAGGAGAGGAGTTGATGAGACGAAAAGCTTTTGATTCCACCCTGTCTAGAACAGCAGTATGAGTGGAACCCCCCAGACATGTGAAGCATACTCCATACATGGACGGATAAGGCCCTTGTACAGAGTTAGCAGCTGGGGGGGTGAGAAAAACTGGCGGAGACGTCTCAGAACACCTAACTTCATAGAAGCTGTTTTAGCTAGAGATGAGATGTGAAGTTTCCAGTTCAGATTATAGGTAAAGGACAGACCGAGGATGTTCAGTGTAGAAGAGGGGGACAGTTGAGTGTCATTGAAGAAGAGGGGATAGTTGTCTGGAAGATTGTGTCGAGTTGATAGATGGAGGAATTGAGTTTTTGAGGCATTGAACAATACCAAGTTTGCTCTGCCCCAATCAGAAATTTTAGAAAGATCAGAAGTCAGGCGTTCTGTGGCTTCCCTGCGTGATATGTTTACCTCCTGAAGGGTTGGACGTCTATGAAAAGACGTGGAAAAGTGCAGGGTGGTATCATCAGCATAGGAGTGGATAGGACAAGAAGTTTGGTTTAGAAGATCATTAATGAATAATAAGAAGAGAGTGGGTGACAGGACAGAACCCTGAGGAACACCACTGTTAATAGATTTAGGAGAAGAACAGTGACCGTCTACCACAGCAGCAATAGAACGGTCAGAAAGGAAACTTGAGATGAAGTTACAGAGAGAAGGATAGAAACCGTAGGAGGGTAGTTTGGAAATCAAAGCTTTGTGCCAGACTCTATCAAAGGCTTTTGATATGTCCAAGGCAACAGCAAAAGTTTCACCCAAGTCTCTAAAAGAGGATGACCAAGACTCAGTAAGGAAAGCGAGAAGATCACCAGTAGAGCGGCCTTGACGGAACCCATACTGGCGATCAGATAGAAGGTTGTGAAGTGATAGATGTTTAAGAATCTTCCTGTTGAGGATAGATTCAAAAACTTTAGATAAGCAGGAAATTAAAGCAATAGGACGGTAGTTTGAGGGATTAGAGCGGTCACCCTTTTTAGGAACAGGTTGAATGTAGGCAAACTTCCAGCAAGAAGGAAAGGTAGATGTTGACAGACAGAGCTGAAAGAGTTTGACTAGGCAAGGTGCAAGCACGGAGGCACAGTTTCGGAGAACAATAGGAGGGACCCCATCAGGTCCATAAGCCTTCTGAGGGTTTAGGCCAGCGAGGGCATGGAAAGCATCATTACGAAGAATTTTAATACGAGGCATGAAGTAGTCAGAGGGTGGAGGAGAGGGAGGAACAAGCCCAGAATCGTCCAAGGTAGAGTTTTTAGCAAAGGTTTGAGCAAAGAGTTCAGCTTTAGAAATAGATGTGATAGCAGTGGTGCCATCTGGTTGAAGTAGAGGAGGGAAAGAAGAAGAAGCAAAGTTATTGGAGATATTTTTGGCTAGATGCCAGAAATCACGAGGGGAGTTAGATCTTGAAAGTTTTTGACATTTTCTGTTAATGAAGGAGTTTTTGGCTAGTTGGAGAACAGACTTGGCATGGTTCCGGGCAGAAATATAAAGTGCATGAGATTCTGGTGAAGGAAGGCTTAAGTACCCTTTGTGGGCCACCTCTCTATCATGTATAGCACGAGAACAAGCTGTGTTAAACCAAGGTTTAGAAGGTTTAGGACAAGAAAAAGAGTGAGGAATGTACGCC
>NC_087181.1:2500000-2505000 GCF_035594125.1 Scylla paramamosain | reverse complement strand
TGTCTGATGGCCTGGTTTCCATAAGATTAAGATGCACGCACACTTGATCATTACTGCTTTCATTTGCTTTTTCGAATAGGGATTTTCAAAGCGATCACTATGGGTGAGGGGAAGAGGAAGAAAGGCATAGCAAACCACTACGGGCCCTCAGAAAGTGCACTGGATATCGCAGGTCGAGTGGACACGGAATTACATATACATTAAAACATAGGAAAAAATATATAAATAAATAGATAAATAAATAAATAAATAAATAAAAACAGACGCAGCTCTATCCTTAAAAAAATATATATATATATATATATATATATATATATATATATATATATATATCTATATATATATATATATATATATATATATATATATATATATATATATATATATATATATATATACTTTGCTGGCCCTGATATATACTTTGCTGGCCCTGCCAAGATTCCAACCGTGGTTCTTGAGCTTGGTGAGTCAGATGTCAGCCATTCCATCACCGCCGCGGCATCAGACACTCGCTGGCCCAGAGGTAAAATGTGATACTGCAAATCGATCACTTAATGCGTTGTATGTGCAGGATGTTAAATTGTTAGTGGCAGTGTGGCCTCAGTTGCGGAGTTAAGTTGCACCCGTGATTATATATATATATATATATATATATATATATATATATATATATATATATATATATATATATATATATATATATATATATATATATATATATCTTCTTCTTCTTCTTCTTTATATATATATATATATATATATATATATATATATATATATATATATATATATATATATATATATATATATATATATATATATATATATATATATAAAGAAGAAGAAGAAGAAGAAGAAGAAGAAGAAGAAGAAGAAGAAGAAGAAGAAGAAGAAGAAGAAGAAGAAGAAGAAGAAGAAGAAGAAGAAGAAGAAGAAGAAGAAGAAGAAGAAGAAGAAGAAGAAGAAGAAGAAGAAGAAGAAGAAGAAGAAGAAGAAGAAGAAGAAGAAGAAGAAGAAATATTCATACTCCAATCGTATACATCAGTAAAACAAATAAAAATAAATAAATAATATAGCTTATTTTTTTTTTTATCGTTCCCAGTAATAATCGTTCTGGGGGATACATTAAGAGAACAGTGTAATTTGCAATATAAAAAGTTCTAACACAAATAATTTTAATATCAATAACACTAACAAATTCCTACATTTGTTACTGCAGTGAATCATAGAAGCGTGTAACAAGCATTACCAATACTTCTAATACCAATAACAACAATACAATCACGCCTTTCTTGCCGTCATGAATCTTTTTTTTTTATTCGCTACCGGAGACAAGAGGGATAAAAAAATATATATACATGACTACTTCCAATACAAATGCTTCTAATACTAATACTTCTAATACTAATAACACTAATACAATCACGCGTTTCTTACTGCAGCGAACCATGCTCTACTTCGCTGCTGAACAAAAAGCAGCAAGCAATGGGTGTACTCAGACGAAAATAATCTTATATATTGGACGCTTGAGTCACGGCTGAGTTACGGCATTCGGTGAGTTGCATTAATCTGAGCAAAGGGAATGCACGTACAAACGAAGGATGAGAAGGGAAAGGAGGGAAAACTGAGGGGAAGGGAAAGATGCGAGGGGAGGGACGGAGGGGAGACGCTGCGAGGGGAGCCAAGGGTACTGAGACGGAAGGAAAGAGGGAGGAGCGATGAAAGAGGATAAGGGGAAGGAAGGAAAAAGGGCGGGAGGCTGGGTGAGTGGCAGGGAGGGGGAGAGGAGGCGGGCAGACAGGTAGCATGTCAGTAATGTTACCTTGACAACCACCAGGTGTAACACAACTCAGCGCGCCACAGGGGAAGCCCAACCTCAGCCTCACACTGTATTGTACGCCTTGTGCTTGTTGTGTACGTGTGTGGAGAGAGAGAGAGAGAGAGAGAGAGAGAGAGAGAGAGAGAGAGAGAGAGAGAGAGAGAGAGAGAGAGAGAGAGAGAGAGAGAGAGAGAGAGAGAGAGAGAGAATTCAGATACAAGACAAATATCTGATAATTTTTGGCTTGTGACCACAGTTCATTTTCTTTATTCAATGTTATCTATATTTTAAGTAACAATGTTTGAGTGGAAAAAAAAAAAAAAAGAGAGAGAGAAAGAGACAGAGAAAACATCCACATTCCAACACTTAAGAAAGATAGTAATTTTATACTCTGCCTATTAATTTTCAATACATCACTAACAAAGTCTTGACCAAAAAATACGTACTTTCCTTTGAGACATCCCAACACTTCTCTCAGTGTCCCGCCGCCCAACACTCGCTGGAGGATCAGATCTTGTATTCATAATTCCAAGACAACTCCCCGCGTTCCCTCCCCGAAGAGAACATTACGCGGGATTTAAAGTGTCCAGGAGCACTCGCCCTAAGTGGCAGCTGTGAATGGTCGCTTAAGGAATGGGAGGAGGTGTCGAGGTTCACTTAGGAGAGCGTGAGGTATTAAGAGCTTTGTGCCAGGCCCCTTACCCTGCCCAGCCTCCACCCACAGCCGCCACCTCTCCCTCCATTCCTCCCTCTCCACTTCCTTATTCTGTTTTTTTTTTCCATCTCTTCCTCTTTTTTTTTTTTTTAACTACAACAGCCACAGCAACAACAACTACTATTACTTATACTGCTACTGCTGCTGCTGCTGATGCTGCTGCATCTACTACTACTAGTACTACTACTACTACTACTACTACTACTACTACTACTACTACTGCTACTACTACTACTACCACTACTATGATTATTACCGGTATTACTACCATTTACGGAGAACTACTACAACTACATCTACTATTTATACTGTTGTAACATTATTACTGCTGGTGTTACTATTGTTGTTGCTGTCACTGCTCCTGTTGCTGCTGCTGCTACTGCTACTACTACTACTACTACTACTACTACTACTACTACTACTACTATTACTACTACTACTAATACTTACAATAATAATAATAATAATAATAATAATAATAATAATAATAATAATAATAATAATAATAAAACCACAACTATTACTACCACTACTTCAAACAAAAGCAGTGTCAGCACCATCACAAACACCATAACAAAAACTCCCCCGAAAAAGAATGTTGCAAAAAAAAAAAGTGGTTTTAGTCGAATCGAATTAATGAAAACTATAATTGAGTTTAAGATATTAATTAGTATTGTAATCAGGAGCATCACAGAGCAGCATTATTATGTATACATCAACCCCAAGATATTCAGGTAAAATATTCATAAAGAAATGACGAGGGAAACAAAACATGGATATATGCATGGATGCCACACACACACACACACACACACACACACACACACACACACACGAGGAGAGAGAGAGAGAGAGAGAGAGAGAGAGAGAGAGAGAGAGAGAGAGAGAGAGAGAGAGAGAGAGAGAGAGAGAGAGAGAGAGAGAGAGAGAGAGAGAGAGAGAGAGAGAGAGAGAGAGAGAGAGAGAGAGAGAGAGAGAGAGAGAGAGAGAGAGAGAGAGAGAGAGAGAGAGAGAGAGAACTTCTCACCAACACACACACACACACACACACACACACACACACACACACACACACACACACACACACACACACACACACGCAGGATACACTAGATTACTACGTGGACATTAACAACAAAAAGTAAAATCATTATAAAATCAAGATAATGATTAACGGTACTGAGGTCACGAAGAACACAATTAATATACAAACAGACAAGTAGCGAAAGAATCTGATACAGCGTCCACATGAACACAACAAGAACTGTACGTGTATTAAATATTTGACGAAAAAGTAGTACGTGTGTGTGTGTGTGTGTGTGTGTGTGTGTGTGAATGAGCCCAGCACAAGTCGACACAATATATTGGACAGATAATTGGAAAGTTTCGTGGCGAGGCATTTGAGAGTGATTTCAGAGCATAGATTTAGTTGACGTGGCTGCCGCTGCTCGCTATTAATACTGGTACAAAACTTTTTTTTTCATTATTACGGCACACGAAAATGTAAATAAATGTTGCACTTGACCCAACTAACATTTTCTGCGCACGAAATGAAACGAGCACTAATGGGCGGGTGCGCAATCCTCTCTTTACATGAATATGTCACGCCGCGTGATTTATTGATACACAAATATATGACTCGTAATGTCGGGGATGAGAACAAGGAATAATTGAACAGATAGGACATAAAATAAATAGATACTACACTCACCCACTCACCCACCCACCCACCCACACACACACACACACACACACACAGTAATCACCATCTTACCCTTTCTTTCCATACTGTTCTGATCATTATCTTTATTTTAGCTAAATCATATTTTTACTTATTTTATACTGGAAAAAAAAGTACTGTTTTAGATTTCCAAACAAAGCAGAAGACATTAGATAAAAATCGAAAAATTTCCCTCTCATCTTTTCATTCCTACGCACACACACACACACACACACACACACACACACACACACACACACACACACACACACACACACACACACACACACCATAAAGAATAGTAGACACATTCCATAAATTTATTACTCCAGTCGATAAGAAGTTTGATACGACCTGATACGACTATAAATCACCACCACCACCACCACCACCATCACAACCACCACTACCACCATCACCAATATTGATCTTGATGGTTACATGAAGCGTTAAGACAAAGCACACACAACATCCAAATACTAATAAAAAGTGTGTGAGAGAGAGAGAGAGAGAGAGAGAGAGAGAGAGAGAGAGAGAGAGAGAGAGAGAGAGAGAGAGAGAGAGAGAGAGAGAGAGAGAGAGAGAGAGTTAGTTCTCTTTCCTGTCCTCCCCATCGTCCTCCTCTTCCTCCTCGTCTGTCTCCAGAGCGCCCCTCCCTTCTCGACACAACTCCCCCGTGCGCAGTGCAAGTTTGGTCTTCCCGCGCCGCGCAGTGAAAAGTGCCGAGGTAAAAGAAAGGAAGGAAA